>NC_142822.1:10876581-11176581 GCF_057945365.1 Rhopilema esculentum | reverse complement strand
GATCAAAAGAAATAAGATTATTGACGTTCAGCCAATCACAGAACAAGTTGTCTTTTAATCTGGCACTTTCGGTTATCGATTGGGCTCTTTTTGGTAATCGCTGGAGAGTTTCTAGTTTTTTTGTTGGAAGACTGCCCCAGATTACATCTGCATAACGTAGGTGAGTTTCAGCGATAGCGTAATATTCATTGCATAGCTTCGCCTGAGGAAGAATATTTTTCAGTTTCTTCAGTGAAGCAAGTCACCCACAAATCTTGTTCTTAACAGTTTAAAGTTGCTCGTCCCATTTCCAGGGGTGGCGCTAGAGACAAACCTTGAAGGTGCCGAAGTTTATATTCTCCGTAACTGCCGACGCTGGATGTGTCAAATTGCCGACCGAAAAAAAATTCGATTTGCCCCATATAGCAGGCAGGGCCGTCGCGAGGCAAGCCACGTTTGGGGGGGGGGGGGTGTGGAATGCAAATTTACCTGATTAAAAAATTATTGCCTGAAACTTTTTAGCTGGTGTCACAAACCTCTGCAATACATTTTGTCAATCTAACTTTGTATGATAATAACCGACTTTCCCATTAGTCTTGTCAAATCTCTATATCGGGACGGGCAAAATATATAGTTACTACCTGAGGCGGCACCATGGTTGCCGCCGAAGGGGGAGGAAATTTTCGAATTGTGATGCTTCTAGTTCCCTGGAAAATGCACTCTCTTAAGCAGATTCACTAAAGCAATCCTCCTAATCCTATTTAAAATTATTGTCTTTTTGCAAAACTTTTTTACAGCAGATAAAAACAACAATTTCGCCGTGGTCTTGAAAAATACCAGGTTGTCAGTTACTTTTAAATTTAGATCCCTCTCTCCATCTTAGCATGCCTTATGAATGTTAAGAAGAATCTGGAGCTCATAGTGAATTGCAGTTGACGCTTCTACTGAGAAACTTTAGGAGAAATGAACACGAGGCACAATTTTACCTAAGATTGCTTGATCCTTTATTGATTTTATGACAGAAAGGTCTCTGAAATACCTAAAGCGTTTCTTCCACCGAGCGGATTTTACCTGAAATTTCCTATTGAGATACTATTGGGGTGGGTGTGACAACCCCCCAGTCGCGACGCCCCTGAGCAGCACCTCCAATGAAGGGGCACCGATAAAGAGCATTTTTCCAAGAGCCAGCAAGCATATAAAGCAAGCAATAGAGAATTTTTCCAAAATCGTTTGTTGTGGGTGCAAAGTTCTCCCTTGCCCCCTCCCCGCCCCCACTTTCCAACCTGTGTCGGAGTCCACGAGATTTTCTCGGCAATTTGTGCCTTGTAAGAAACTTAATGCGCAAATATTGCCTATTGTTGAATATTTCTTCCTATCTATGTTGGAAGAAGTTAATCGATGGTTTTCTCTAACCATTTGTTTGTCGCAAGCTATGCGGTGAACAATGCTATTGAAAAATAGTTGATGAAAAAAGACAAGAAGTGTTTTTTGAAAAATTTATTACGCATAATGTGCTAATGATCGAAATGTTTTCATTGGCAATAATAATGTCTTGAAACGAAAAGAGAATCCCTTAAGAAGAAAATACATTAAAGACTTTATTTATGACAGCGTGATTTTGCTGTTGTTAGGGTAAATTTCCTTGAAACGGTCCAAAACATGATCCAAATCAAGCATCTCTGCACGTTTCGTATGAATCGGCATTCGCATGAGCAGCAACAGGGATTTCAACCCAGAGGAGCACGATGGTATTGTGGGTCATGCGAAGGAGCACCATGAAATTAAGTCACAGCTTTCACGGAAGCGACAGGATATAATGCCACTATGATAGTAAAATTGCCGAAGAAAAGCCATTGAGAAAACCATAAACCAGCCAGTGCAGTTTTTTCCTCGATTATTTATGTCATTCAAACAACATGTAAACCGGGTGACATCCATCAAGTGCCGACGGTATTGAGAAAGCAAAAATTGATTGGCTGCCGACGGGGGGGCTAACAAAAATCTAAAGCCCCCCCTTGCCCCCCCATGCCGCCACTCCTGCCCATTTCAGACTTTCATCAACCATTACTCCTAATGATTTGGTTTTTGAAACTCATTTGATTTCAGAGTCATTTAACTTTAACCCTTTCGGCATATTTACATCTTTCGTTTTCTGAGTGCGGCCTATAATAATGTACTCCGTTTTGGAGGGGTTAGGACTTAGCTTATTTACCCTCATTCATTCGGAAATGTTAAGTAACTCCTCTTGCGCATCCCCTACTACTATCTCGATGTCATTCGATGCTATTGTCACATTAGTATCATCAGCATAGATATTTGCCTTGGAAAATTTTAGGCTTCGTTCAAAATCATTTAGATATAATATGAATAGAAGAGAGCCTAAGCATGAGCCTTGGGGTATACCGCATTTAACTTCTCTCGCCTTAGATTTTTTACCGTTTAGGGAACAGTATTGCTGTCTATTATCAAGGTAAGATTTGAACCAGTTTCCAGGGATTCCTTTGAAGCCGTATGCTTTCAGTTTTCCAATCATGATTGTGTGATCGACCGTATCGAATGCTTTCTTAAAGTCTAGAAAAATCGTCAGATTCAGTTTTTTGCAGTCAATATCAAGAATCGGTGCTACAAATCAAGGATGTCACAGTGGAGTATAGTTTTTGAAATGCAGATTGGTTTTGCTTGCTGCTTTTGCATTGGCTCTCTCCTTTCACATTTCCCGCAGGTCATCAAATCCTTTACGAGGCCCTTTTGCAAGGCCCTGATTACAATTTCGTCCCTCTTGTTTCAAGGCAAAACAATAGAGCCATTCAGGGATTTGTCTTAAGTTGAAAAATCTAGCAAAAAAGCTGCATCAAAGATGTTAAAGATTTATCTACTTGCTCCTACGAGATTACGTTCTGTCCAAAGCTATATGAATATATATCACAGAAATTTCACGACTGAGAAAAGATCTAACAGCTTCTTTCCAAATTTTTCTTTGTTAGGTGTGGCTCTTATAATAAAGGTTGTGGTTGAAGTGCCCTTAAACCTGTGCCTCCAGCTTTTAAAATACCTTTTTGCCGATTGTTTTCCGTAGAATTCAACAAGAGACTGGCATTCTCGATGAGCGAAGCTAAGACTTCAGCCAGTCGTGAATCTCTCAACCATGTTTAATCTTCATTTGCAAAGTTGCTCCCTTGCTCTTGTTGGTCGGGGCTAGGCCTCCATCATGGCTCCGACCGTGACGACTAAGGGTGCACCCAAGCCGCCTGCTAAGTTGTTTTATTGGGCGACCGTCAACTGTTATTCTTTACCCGCCCCTGCAAATGAGTTGTTGACCACAAACGAGTCCACGCTGCCCCTTCACTAGCAGCCCTTCTCATGAATCTAGTAAAGCGAAAAAGATTTACTGTTAAACAAAAAGCAATTGTAAACAGAAAACAAATTTCTACTTTCGCTAATGTTTTTAGCAACATTTTTTGCAAGAGCCCTCCTTGTTATCTTGTTTGCACTATACCCCTGCTCTGGAAAACAAAAGACTTCTAGGTTTTCCACAAAAGTCATTATGATTAGCCAGCAACATTGATTTGCTTTAACTTTTTGAATTGCAATGAACTGGGGTCACAGTCCTTACTGTAAAAAGACATCCCTTTTAGATGGAACCTCTACCATAAAATTACGACGCTGCTCAATTTTCCAAACATCGACGGAATCCAAACATCAAAACTCCTTCGATCCAGCAATTCTTCCTTATTCCGCCGTGCAACCTTAAAACCATGGACGCTTGGAGTAGTATGGGGTAAGATATTGTAACCAATTTTGATTAATATCTGGAAAGCGCCCTTTTGTGGCAAATGTGACAAATGCATCTGGACGTTTTTGCACGTTAAATATCAGTAACAACATGATTAGTCAATTAATCATAATATTGTACGTTACTTATATTATCTTCTTTTGCTGTTAGGTTAAATAGTCAAATTGTATTGTATTGTTTGCTACCTACAATTTTGGCAAAAAATGCTGAGACACTTGCAAAAAAAGAAGCTACTTACAAATCACCCACCCCTTCCCTTCCCCCCCCCCCCCGAATCAATGTTGTGATTGGATTGGTAACTAATGTTGTAAACCCCAATTATTCTGTAACCATCCTAAGCAACATTGACCACGGGGGGAGGGGGTTTAGGTCACCAGCGCACATTATATGAAGTTATAGCACGCGAATTCCCTTCCCGTTCATATGTCTCAGCTATTTTTTGCCAGGGGTGTCTGATATCGTTGTCACAATTTATCAAGATGGCTCGCGGGATTTTAGAATTTTCAAGACACTGGTACCTTTTATTTCCAACTATTAATCCTCTTTAACAAATTTAAAGCAATTGCAATCATTCTTCGTTTTGCTCTGAGCTATAAAAACGTCCATCCGACAATATGCTGAATTTTGTAACAGGCCCTTTAGTACCTGATATTATGCTATCAGGTATGTTATGGTCTTAAGTTGCCTCTGTTTAATTACTCTTGAGTCAAGAATAAACGAGGTGGTCTGGAATGAACAGGTTGGTGGAAAACTTTCTAAATCTCAGTAACTGACAGGTTTGGAAAAAGAGGGGTGAGTGATAAATTTGCCCTGATTCTAATTAAGGGGGAATGATTAGCAACCCCATTTAATTGGAAACAAAATAAATATGAGCGAGGCACTGGTTTTTTAAAGCTTTTCCTAAATATAGAACCAAAATTATTTTTAACAGAACAATGTAATAAGAAAATTCAGTTCTAAATAGTGTATCGTTAAGTTTCTTGATTAACAAGACTCGAAAAAGCAAAACCAGGGGTCGAAATTTAGGATATCTTGGTTGGACTTTTTAGTATAATATCGATAAGCGGGGCTGAGAGATCCAGACCCGAGACTATACTCCACCATTGCTTTGACTCAACATTTACAGCGAACAAACGGCCAGTTTACTTTGTTTGTGAATGGTTTCTTTGCAACAAAATGCTCAATTTGAAGCGATAAGTAGGAAGTCACGTGACTAATGACAAAATCAAAAATTATGAACGATTCACCAACGATTCACCAACGATTCACCAACGATTCACCAACGGTTCACCATTATTATTTGTTACCTTAAGTACAGGGTCCGACGGTTCACCACGGTTCACCACTGTTTTTAAAGAATATTACTATAACCCTTATATACTTGGCGGTAAATCGTTAGTGAATCGTTGGTGAATCGTTGAAACCCGCACTGAAGCCTAAAGTTACTTGATGGTGAATCGTTGGTGAACCGTTGGTGAACCGTCTCTAGCATCACCATCACGAAACATAAATGGCACGCACGTTTCTGTTTAGTGAGGATAAGCACATTTGAATGGAAATTTGCGAATCAAGTCTTTCTCAGTAACTAGGGAAAATTGTTTCATGTCTGTTATGATCTTATTATACAAAATGTCATGTATGACGTCATAATGAAAAACTAAGCCAAAAATCAAGTAATGTCAAACTAAATGCAAGTTTTAAGTCTTCCAAGCCAAGCATCATTCATTTTTCAGATTGCCCGTTTGTTGTAAAGGCCAGGAAATTTTATTGGTTCCTTGACAGTGGCAAAAATAGGCGTTTTCTGGCCACACTGACAAACAATCATAGTCAGATATGATTGGAAAGCTATATAGACCAATTCTAAAATTGACGGTTAGATAGTTTCAGAAATGGATTTTTATCTTTAAAACTGAATTATTAGAAGGAACACAGATAGAAAATCCTAATTTAGAGAAAAATCCACAGATAAAAGTGAAACACCCGTAATGTGTACTTCAAAAGAAAAGATAACTGATTTCTCCTAATAACGTAACAATAATTTCAGAAAAGAAGTAGTCTCCGGCCCTGAAAACACCTGGAAAACAGGACTACACCAGCCAAAATGCTATTTTCGGTACAATGCAGGATAGAATTGATAAAATGTAACATTTCAGAAGCTTTCACAAAACAACCTATTCACAGAGACTCTCTAATGTGAAAATTTCGAACAGGTCTGATCACAGAGAAGGCAGTTTTAGGACACAGAGGAGCTTATGCTTATCGAGAGGTGTCCTGGTCCTTCCTCTCGACGTGACCACACCTTGTGATCATTCTGAGGGACAGTTTGGTCATGTCAGGGACTAGAACCACGGACCCTTGGGTCTGTAGTCAGCGACTCTAACCACTGGGCCATCCTCACAATGAGCCATTCGGAATGAAAAGGTTACGTGGAAAGGCCAAAGACATTTACAATCCATCCATTCTTTTTTTAACACAGACAGAAGGTCTCACAGTATGATCCTCTCTCCTCGTTGCAATGATGGATACTACATTGGTTAACCATGGCTTAAAGAAACACAAACTGACTGTTATTCCAAATACACTCTTTTTTTATAAGAACCAGTAATATAAGCACCCACACATTGCTAAAAAACCTCGATTTTGACAAAAAACGTTGTTCAAAATTGCATTTTGCAGAAGCTCAGCCTCAGCTTGTTTTTAATTTGTTCTTAACTTTTGACCTGTTTTGAAGCTCGTGTTCTTATAAAATTGTTCTTATAAAAAAGTAGCCCTTTCATACCGACACTGATACAAATATGAAGGCCAGGACAAAGTACTCTATTTATATCAATACTAGCCGGTAGAGCATCTTGATCTATGTTCGGTCAAACATGCGAGTCTATGTTCGGTAAAATATATGGAACTTTTACTGGCAAAATAATAAATTAATTAGATGGATGACCAGAATGTCTATCTTCAATTCTTTTGTGAGCGTCTCTCTCCAACGAGCGCCCTCAGATTTTATAAAAACAGATTGAGACCAGAAATTAATCAAAACAGTTATAAGTTAAAACATGTTTAAAAGAGCTAGGTTGTTTATGTTTGACGAGGGATGGAACTCGAAAGGAGCTGACATCTTCTATCAAATTTTGCCTAGAACAGTGTGATGCATACGGCATATGAATTTTTAGGTCTGTGTAAATAATATGAAAGTAGTGGGTCTGTGTCACCGAGAGCCAAATCGTGTACGAGGATTGAATTGAATTATTTGCATAATTGTTACAGATCTGTGTCATTATGCAAGAAAAAGCGGTCACAGAGCAAGATCGTCCTGGTGTTTGTTGAGAGAAAGATTTGCAAATGCTGCTGAGCTATTCATTGACGAAAACGTAATTGTGACCAAACCTATCAAAACGCTGCATTAAAGGGGTTTTCGGATTGTATTCACAGCAGTGAAAAAGGGTGACTCTACAGTGGGAATCGAAGTAGAATTTTCTAGGGAATCATCAGGGGTAGCGCAAGAGACAAACCTTCAAGGTGCCGACATTTATATTCTCCGTAACTGCCGACGCTGAAAAAAATGGGACAGGACATCTTTAAAGAAGTCCAACAAGAGGCACCGAAGGGTCATGGCCCATTTTTCCAAAATCTTTTGCTGTGGGTGCAAACTTTTATCTCAAAATCTTTAAGGTATGTATGAAACATCCCAGCTAGTCCTTGCAACAAGCCGGGATTTGTAGCGTGGAAGCATATAACAATCTTGAGCACTATTCCGAAAATCCTGTTTAATTTTTTGAGGTGAGCGTGGGCCCTTTTGAAAAATGTCCCACCACCCGAAAACCCTTGTAAAATGCCCTGGTGTTAAGTCTTCTTAAAGATAAGAAATATCTTGAAAAACGATCCACGAGGCGGCTACTTATCTGAAAAATGTGTGCAAGACCAATCACTGTGGTAAAGAAAAATTCCTCTTTGTCAGCATCCATCTTGTTTTCTTGATAATGAAAACACAATTTGTTGAAAAAACGCGCCAATCATGGGGTTGAGGCCACAGTGATCGTAACTGAGGTTGCGGAGCATGTTGATACCGGATTCGAGCTCTACTCTTCATCCATCTTGTTGATACTCTGCACTGTCCAATCTCCTGGTATTCTCCTTATTCAGTGTCCATGACTCTGACCCGTACAATAACACATTCCACTCCGAAATTTTAACCATTCTCTTATTCAACCGTGTACTGAATTTCTTTGTTAACAGTTTTCTTCTCGAATTAAAGGCAACCTTTGCTAGCGCCATCCGTGATCTTATCACTGTACTGCAATAGCCGTTGCTTGTCAAAATGCTTCCAAGTTATTTGAATCCTTAAACTTGTTCCAGATCTTTACCATTTAGCTTGATCGTTACATCATCTTTGCAGCTTTTGTTGATCCTCATCACTTTCGTTTTCTTTCAGTTGATTTGCATTCCAGACTCTTCAACAACTGCATTCAGACTGTCCATTATTTCCTGTAACCCCTTTTCTGAATCTGCTACCATGACCTGGTCATACACAAATCTCACTTCATTTACCAGCTGACCGCCGACCTTTACTCAGGGGTGGCGCTAGAGACAAACCTTCAAGGTGCCGACATTCATATTCTCCGTAACTGCTGACGCTGGATGTATCAAATTATCTACAGAAAAAAAATGGGATAGAACATCTTTAAGAGATGTGCCCCATATAGCAGGGCCTCCAACGAAGGGGCACCGAGGGCTCATGGCCCCTACTTTTTTACAAAGCAGTAGAGCATTTTTCCAAAATCTTTTGTTGTTGGTGCAAAAATTTCCTCTTGCCTCCTACCCCCCCCCCCCACCACTTTCCAACCTGTGTTGGAGTCCATGTATAGCAAGATTTTCTTGGCAATTTTTGCCTTGTAAGAAACGTAATGCGCAAATATTGCCTATTGTTAAATATTTCTTCCTATCTAATTCACATAGAAAAAAGAAAAAAACATAAACTTTGGAAAGTTTAATGTGAATAGTTAGTTAATCGATGGTTCTTTCTAAACCATTTGTTTGTCGCAAGCTATGCGGTGAAAAATACTATTGAAAAATAGTTGATGAAAAAGGACAAGTGTTTTTCAAAAAATTTAATACGCAAAATATGTTCATGATCGAAATGTTTTCATTGGCAATAATAATTTCTTGAAACGAAAAAAGAATCCCTCAAGAGAAAAATTCATTAAAAACTTCATTTGTGACAGCATGATTTTATTTTATGATGGCTTTAATGTAATGTTATCTTTGATTTCTGTGTAATCCAACAGGAATAGTGAAAATACTATTTTGCATGTGTTTTCCCCTGTTTTCCTTTTGGATTTTTCGTTATAGATTTTCTGCTAGCTTGTTCACTCCACTCGTTTACTCGGTGAATAAGTAGCACAAATGCTTGTTCAGATGTGATGCATGTGCTTGGTATTGCAGCATAGGCGCCAAGTATATCCGCTGAAGTCGGACATCTGTCGAATAGCGTAAAAATTTTCGCATCCCCGCGGTGGTACTAAGCGCAAAAAAGAAAAACAGCCTTATATGAGCCAAACGTTTTTCGGGAAAAAGTTAAATTTTAAATGGCACTGGTATGACATCTTTTGTCTAAACCATGTCAGTACTAAAGAGAGTTGTTAGCTTGGATCAAAACCATATTGATAGTTAAAACGATACAAATTCAACATAACTATTTACAACAAAGTTTATATTAGAAGGTACAATTTTAATATTAAGTAATTTTAATTATATCGATCTTGTAAGATAAAAAACAAACGTATTGGCCCCCCTGTTGTCTAGCACACTGAGATAAAAAATTGCAGTTTTCGAGCCCAGTGCCCTAAAGTTTAGAGTGGATAACCAAAACAGGTAATGTCAATTTAGGCCAAGCCATTTTAAAGCTCTTCTTGATTTCTGACATGTTTCAGGCGTCAGCGCGCGAAAAAAGACAACCATTTTCCTCCGACAACTTATCAGAATAGAGCAACTAATACACTTTCTTTATGAGAACCAGTGAATTTAAATTCAGGCTGGTTGTTCTTAATTGTATCCAAAACTTTTAGGCAGGACGATCCATACTTTATTTGCCAACAGGTTTGACAATTCCCCGACAAAGCAGCCCTAGATGGAAAAGAACTCTTCGTTCTTGAATTTTTTAAGGGGGTTTCATAGCTATGATCTAAACTATAGAACATATCAGCCCCAGCTTGTTCTGAATTTGAACCTTGGTATTGTGGGTTATGCGAGGGAGCACCATGAAACAATGTCACAGCTTTCCCGGAAGCGACAGGATATAATGCCACTATGATAATTGCAATAGAAAAGCCTTCGAGAAAACCATAAACAAGCCAGTGCAGTTTTCTCGTCGATTATTTATGTCATTCAAACAACATGTAAATGGGGTGACATCCATCAAGTGCCGACGGTATCCAGGAAGCAAAAATTGATTGGCTGCCGACGGGGGGGGACTTGAGCCTCCCCTTGCCCTCCCCCTCTCCATGCTCCACTCCTGGGAATCATTGGAGTCGATTTGCATTGAGTAGAGTGTTCAGTTTCTTCATGGTAGAAGACTGTTATTTACTAGCTAGAATGTGGAGGTGGGTTTTTGGTTTATATGGGTCAAGGTCTGATGATGGATACGACGATGAAAAATATGACTGTTGGAGTAGAGATACTACATAAGAGATGGCCGGGCATAGAAAAGAAGACAAGACGCTTTGCTTTCGAGCAGCAGAAAATGACCTCTATATATAAACGCAAGCTTACAGACAGTTAAAATCGCTAAAGATTTATGAAACATTTAACATATGTGCAGATAAGGTTGCCTACCAAAGTGGACTAAATTTTAGGCCCAATGAAGGGTACTAGGCCTAGGCCTTGTACTTTTCAGACATGCTAGCAGGTTCTCTGCTTTTAACTTTCAAAATTGATTTTTCAACGTCAATTATCTTGATCTACAACAAACTCATCTTCTGGTTTGTAAGTGTTTCCATCCTCTCGCTGGGCAACAATTTTCCAGGCGTCAAAGTCTTTCAGGCGTCATTGTGAAATTGCCTTACTTTGAATATGAATAAATAGAAACTTTGAATACGTATTCATTTCTTTTAGCTATTTGAATGCCTAAATTGTCGCAGCAAACTACACTCTGTTTACGCCAATGCTCACTTTTGTCATGTAGATGCCGCATATTTTACGCATAATTAATTTTCCCAGAAATCCTTGGGAAAACGCTCGTACGCAATTTTGCTTAAGGTTACACAGACCCTCTTCCTATAAGTTAGGGGTCTTGGGCACAGGCTACCCTCTCTAACGTTCGTTCCCTTCCTGAGGCCAAAAATTAAATGTGCGCACCTAGCGACCATTGAAAAAACATTATGTTTTTAGAATGCAATGCAACCAGGTTTAACAGTTGGAAATCGTTTATCTTAGAACCTAATTAGAGTTATGATAACTTGAAGGCAACCAAAAAAGAAACAAAAGACCAAATTTCAAATCAGCAAACATTAGTTTCTGCAATGACTCAGCATAAATACAAAACAGCAGCAACAGCAAGATCAAAAGCAAAGATGATTAATATACTAAGAGCACTAAGCAATCTAAAATACCATTTCAGAGTGAGTAAACGCTTTTGAAAGATAGGAAAATGACGAAAATACAGAGAGCCAATGGAGCAAGATGATAGAAGCCAAATTTCTGGTTAATGAAGTGGGTGTGAGTCTGTCATTAAGTATATTCAATTACATAAAATGGTCGAGTTCGATGTAGCATAGAACAAATTTATACCGCAACACAATGTCAGCTCATTCATGCTATGTTGAAACTGGTAAGATGATGCTTCTGTATCCTTGAAAAGCTATATGATAACTACAGTAAAAATAGCAACAAGTTAGCTCGTTATATGTATTTACCGAGATAATAAAAAACACTAATAAAGAAGGCCGTTACAGGCAAAAAAATGTTCTTCAGTGTCCGCAAAACAACTTGCTCGATATTCATCTTAAGGGTTGATTTTGCAGCATCTGTAATGGTAGCGAAAACTCCCTGCACCCCACCATTTCCCTCTTCTATGCTGCAGCCTGAAATACGACAGGAAATAGCGGGGCCCGCAAGTGACATACTGTCGATTCAGATAGATGATATTGCCTTTACCATCATTTGTCCAGCGTGTGTATCTAGAATAGCAGGTAGAGCGCTTTCTGTGTCTGTAAAAGCGCAAATAGCAGCAATTGTAGATGTACCTGATTCGGTTACCATGTCGATTTCTGGAAAGTCTGAATCCTGAGAGGTAGGCTGAGCCTGGACAATGAACTGGCTGTCTAGCAAGTGTCTGACCACGTGAATTGTGAACGGCATACGAGTATCCATTATATTTTGCACGGTTGTAGCAAATGTACTTATTGAGCCTGCAGCAAATGAACCGGTATCTGATCCGGCTTCCAATATTTTGGAGTCCGAATGATTTCATTACTGATCCGGATGGACAATACGGTCGTTGTCTATCAAGGTACACTACCCTCCCTCCTCCGTAGCCATTGAGTCTGGTATATCGCCAAAAACAGCGCTCATTGCAATACTGCTCATCTTGCTTGTCTCCACAATTGTTATCATAATTGCATCTTTGGTAAGAAGGAATACACTTCCTTCTACGAGAGCAGTGATATTGGTTTCTGCAACATCCCCTAAAACATGGTGCATATGAATATCTTGATCCGTAACATCTTCTCCCTGATCCCAATTTGTGTATACGAATTCCACGATGACGCTGTTTCCTAGCGCCATAGCCACACCTCAAGCAATGTCCATACCGCGACCAGTGTCCCCAAACACAGTTTCTGTTTCCACAGTGATTGCCATAAAAGCCTCTTTTACAATGACACCTCCCATTGAAGTTAGAGCATTGCGTGGTTCTTGATCCACGTCTATAGCAACGACATCGATTGCAGCCTGAAACTTTCCTTCTGCAAGAAGTCCGCTTGGAGCCAACAACATAATAGTTTCTGTTACATCTGTTTGTAATTTGCATCCCAGGGTGTAGATAATGTCCTTTGCAGTGGATGTTTGCAGAGTTCGCAATGGTGTATTGGCATGTTTTTCCCTTAATGCTTGCAAGCTGAGCAGCTATTCGTTGCTTGTAGAATTGGTCAACTATGTTGGTTTTCCTCCCAACAAACTCCAGTGCTTGTGCCCATACCATATAGCCAATCTGTTGTAGAAGAATCAGCTGTCGCCAATAGTTATCAACTCTCCGCTTGTAGGCCGATGTACAAGGCTCTCCTGCTTTGTTTTTGGTTTCCATGAAAGCCAATAGCAACGGTTTATGCCGTAAAAGAGGCTTGTTCAATTTTCCGACTAACATCTGATTGAGAAGGAATAACGGTTTACGTATTCCACGAGATACGTGGAGTACCTCGTTTGCTAGAGTCTTGCCTGCGACCTGAAGACTTTTCTCGTCCTTGTGTTCTACTGGAAGTTGTTCGAAACGATGTGAAAAATATTCGATTGTGTGAATTGAATCTTTGTACTGAGTTATGAAATTTGCCCATTTGAACTGATTCCCAATGCCAATGGATAGACTGTTGAATTTTCGTTGAATGCTTGCTTCCAAATTGCTGATACCTTTCTGAATATTAACAAAATTGATGCCAACAAACCTTCTGAGATCTTTAATATCAAAATAAACGTCGCTAAGAACTGGTATTTGAAGTGTCGTGGTAACCATCATGTCGATTGTTTTGGCAAGAGCTGCTTTCGAGTGCTTTTCACAAAGGTTCCCTTCGTAAAACGGTTTGCATTCACAATACTGTGCACTTGAGTATGGATACTGCTTACATTGTCCTTTATTCTTACATGCTAAAATGCACCCTCTTCTCTTTGCTTGTTCCGTTGACTTTAAAACCACAACGATGTAGGCCGGAAAACTTCTTGTTTTGCGTCTATTTACTTTGTAACGAATAGTGTACTTCTTGTTGACAATTTTCAAGTCACTCGTTTTTCCAACTGCAAATCCGCCATAATTCTTTCGAACTGTCAAACTGACAACATACTTCCATAGGTTCTTCATTTTCAAATGCTGTCTAATCGCGTCGAGAGTCTTACAGTAGTCTCTACTGGTTCTAAACAAAGCTCGCCTTGTTACGATGTCATGTAATCCATTCAGAATGTCATACTTCTGCCTATCATATGTGCCTGTTTTGTCAGCAAAGCTTACAATTAGATTTCGTTTTCTAGCATTCCTGTCGCTTGGCATGTACCAAAAAGCACCGTATACATTTGTAGTGCAGTGGTTATCCCTACCATAAGCGTCATATGAAAATGCAACGACATCAAGCCAAGGGTATTTCAACTCCAAGAATCTTTTCACTTTCGCGTTTGCTATAGCATTCGTTTTCGATCCAATTTGGTACTTACTGTTCCGTATGTCCTTGATCATCTGTGTCTTAATGTTATTAAAGCACTGCTGTTTCATCTTCCAAGACATGCCCCGCAAGTCATATATACTTTTAAGCCAATCGTTCATACTTTGGGTAATACTGTGTTTGCTTCCAGTCAATTTTTCATACAAAAGGACAACTTGTTGGCCTTTGAAAGCTAGCTTAAACACACCGTTAGCAAATTGGTTGATCTTTGAAATGTCACATTTAAACGTTTTCTTCACAAGAAGAAGAAGTGGATCTCCAAACGATGAAGTGGGTTTGCTTGAACCATGCAAAATTTTGTCGAGATGAACTTTGACGTTAAGTGACGCAATATAACGTTGGGCGATTCGTGTGCGAATTCTTTTGCAGTTGGCCTTTGTGGTGCATCTTGTCTTCTGCAGTTCATTGAAGAGTCGCATCATTTGCTTATGTCCAAATAGTATGGCATGGGCAGATGAGTGGTAAGCAGCTCTTTGGTTTTCATATGTAATTAATCCTTTGATGTTATCTAGCTCAGATGTGATTTTGTCGAGTTTGGTATTGACAAGAGTAAACTGTTTCTTCATGTACGCCAATTCAGCAGAATCCTGTTGCGGAAGGAACGCAAGAATAAGCGATACAAATCCTCCAGCTGCACCAAGAAAACTTGTCATTTTATCAATCACCCCAAAAACCTTCGATGTTTTAGGATCTTGAAACTTCGCTATCGTCTCTGCTATTTTTTCACCAGTCGTGAATCCAGCGGTTATTGCTGTCTTTTCACTGCTGGTGAGATCTCCTGCTGCATTCGAGGCAATCACCACAGCAATGAGAAATATGAGGATCTTTTTCTTGAACGCCATTTTGCAAATGGTTTCAGGGCCTAAAAAAATTATGTCCCTTATAAAAATTGTAGAACACAATATAGCAGATGCTACCACAGGAAGAAGTTTAAAGAATTAGCTAAGGAAATCAAGAAAATTCAGCAAAAGAAAGATAATAGATGCATACAATATTTAGATCTAAAAGATTATGAGTAAGCGGTTCCATTGTTTGCAAAAAGCGTATTTTTCTCATAGAAATCAAAAGAGCATGAAATAAGCAGTTCGGAATCATGAATATGAAGTTTGTACCTTATTCAAATTTGTGAAGTCATGATATGACTGTCTTGGCAGACTCATAGACAACTTAAAAAGAATCACGTGATAAGTAACCCCAAATTGAACTCTTCTTTATATTTGATATAAAACCTTTGAGGTGAACTCAGACAAAATTCTTTCATTAGAATTTCTGAGGACTATTTTTGGAATATATTGGCTCGTCATCAAAATCCCACTTTCCTTAATATCAAAAATATATATATTGCAATTGCTATGAATATCGATTTTTGATATGGAACAAGAACAAGAGGAAATGAATTTTGTTTTGGTATATTGTAGATTATTGACAGTAAAAGAGGCACTGAAATAGCTATGGTCAAAGATGCGATCTTGAAACACTCAAGATGGTTGAATGGCGAGGCGCCGTCCTATATGAGTGACATATTCACTAGGTTTAGCGAAAAAACCTCTCGCGTACTGCGGAATTCTAATATTAACTAAAGACCTCCAAAGTTAGGACATCAGCTGGTCAGAGATGTTTCTCATTTAGCGGGTCGAGTCTCTGGAACGTCTCTATTCAATAGTGAGGCAGAAAAAATGACAATAGGTTGTACTTTGAATATAGGTTCCGTGGTTTTGCTGTAAGAAAATCAAACGGGAAGCTGGGTCCAGAAAGTTTTGAAGTGATGTTTATAGCACGATTTTTCTTTTTCTTTTTTATTACTGATGATAAAGAAGTTGCAGAGATCTGTATGATGACTTTGTTAATTTTACAGATCCATTGGGGATTACTGAATCTCAGACCCCGTTTACATGAGAGTGGATGCAATCCTGATCGGATACCAGAGAGTACGGACAAGTTTCGCGTTTACACAGCAGCTGTTAGGTTTGTAAAATCTTGGATCCGCTATCCGAACTTTTTTGGATCACCTTTATAACTAATCCCTTATGGATCCGATCTGGACCGGATTCCACGTAAACCATTGGATCTTGCATAGATCGGACCCTCGTACGTTTCTATTCGATAGTGTGGCAGAATAAATACAAAAGGTGGTACCTTGAATATGAATTCTGTGGTTTTGGTGTAAGAAAATCAAACAGGGCATTGACTTGCTACGATTTTGAAAATTAAGGCAGCTGGGTTCAGAAAATTTAAAAGTGATGTTTATAGTATGATTTTTCTTTTTCTTTTTCTTTTTCTTTTTCTTTTTCTTTTTCTTTTTCTTTTTCTTTTTCTTTTTCTTTTTCTTTTTCTTTTTCTTTTTCTTTTTCTTTTTCATTTAATTTAATTTAATTTAATTTAATTTCATTTCATTTCATTAATTTGGCCAATTTCATGAAAAACACATAAACAGGGATGAAGTAGTGGGGCTCTAGGAGGAGGATGCCCCCTTGTTAAAATTTCAAAAAAAAAGCTCAGCATCCCCCTTCATTGCTTGTGCTTGGATACAGCCACGGATCATATTATGCAAAGAAAGCTGCAAAGAAAGCTGTAAAGAAGTGAAGAAATGTTACTTCACCAATGGTCAGTCATTTACAACTAATCTAAAAAAGGAAAAGAGAAACAACTGAAGGATGTAAAGGCATTGCAAGCTTTATATGCATGAAAGAGTACACAAAGTTCGATATATACAGATAGAAAATTCTTGAATGATTTCTTACTGAGTACGTTTAGTTGCAGTTTTGTAAAGACAGTTGGTTTTTTGTTGCATTTAGAAATGCCTGGATCAACAACCGGTGCTATATTTGAATCCGTCTTGTCTAATTTTAATATTTCATGCACTAAACCCTTTTTAATAAAAGCACTAGATGCTTTTATTTTTTGGATAATTTTAGGCTCGGATGTTCTTAAAGTTGTTCTCATTTCAAAATTTATTTTTGATATCTGCAAACTATGAATACTTTTCAAGTCCACTGAATAGCAGTTCTGTATGAAATTTTTAGTCGCCTTTGTTTTGTTAATATGGGAGGAAACGTTTGAATTCAAAATCCAACCAATGAGTCATCATTTTTAAGAAAAATGTTTTTTTTTTATCGATGCCATAAATATTTTAAATGCATTTCTTGCCATTCTTAGAATGCCATATCTCAATTTTTTTCTCACCGCCAAACATGGTAGCGGCTTTCACTGAGCCCCTGAGCAACATAAACATCTGTCTCCTCACTTGCAATAAAATCCCCTCCCCCCTGCACCCTTCCTCATAGATTTGATGCTCTCATCTCAGCTGACGCCCAACACAGTCAATGTACCTGGCTGCTCAAACAATGTTCGGAAAAACATCAACCCTCACCATGTTCAAATTTCGATGATTACATTATAAGAACAACTTAGAAATTTCATAGAGCCCCCCTTGTAAAAGTTTTACGATTATATCCCAGCACGTAAAAATAATTTATTTTTAATACAGCTGTTAAAAGCCCGAACTATAGCCTTGTTAAAACTACACAAACTAACCTAGGTTCACCCAAGGTTAAAACTGACCCAGGTTAGATTTTTATCATAATTGTAGACGAGCCCAAGTTTGCCCAAGTTTAAATCAACCCATTCTGAAAGGTGGGTTGGCCCTAGTTTGAGCCTGGTTTAGCTTGGATAAAGTGTTCTGTAAACGCAAACATGGAGCGAACCTGGCTGAATTTTTTCATGACGCGTGCGCATTGACTGAAACAGTGCCGAAAGCAAAACAATGCAAAACACGAACAATATACCCGTTGACCTCCACCATAATGTTTATTCGAACCTTAGATTTTTTGTTTTACGATTGTGTCGTTATATTAGACTAACCCCGGTTCGCCCTTGATTCCGTTAACATTGCGAAGTCGACAGTTTCAGGTTTGTACGCACCAGGGCTCGACCTGGGTTACCTTTAACAAAGAGCGAATCCAGGTTTGTTTGTGTAGTGTAAACAGGGCCTATGGTCTCGAAACAAAAATTCTTCGAATAAAGTTTCAATTCTCTTTGAGGTATTGCCTTCTTAGCTGAAGTATCTAAGTTTTATTCCAAAGCTTAGCAACCCTTGAATGGAATGACCTCTGACCTTTGCACGTGTTTTCCTTTTCGAAGCTTCAAGTCAGCCAGCGTCTGTATTATGTAGCTGAGTATCACCTATCTATTTTTTTGGAAGGGGGGGGGGAGGCAAAATTAGTCAGAGATTTAGAAACAATCGCCCTGTTATCGTGTTTAATCATGTCATTTACTGTCTTCCAGCCTAGATTCTGAACCAGAAGTTTTCTAGGGGCATCAAACTGCTATTTGTTATGATCTAACAGCTCTGTTTTGAATCTTCTGAAGTTTCAAGGTTTTGGTAATATCAAGAGATCCCCATACTGCGCAACAGTAGCAGAGGTAGGGTTCAATGATGCTAGTGTTCGAAGGATTATCACATGTTACAATTTAATAAATATTTGCTTTGATATAAAAACGTTGATGCATAGTTTGATGTGTAGCACCGAACAGGTCGACCTAATCCACTTTTGGTTTAATAGCTGGTTTGTTTTGTGTACATTGACAAGTATTATTAAATCTTACTGCAAATCAGATTTTTAGACTGATAATTCGAAAATGTCAAATATTTAATAGAATTGCATAAATATACCTAAGATAGATTAATACCTAAAATCATATCCACTTCGCTAGATATCTACAAACAGTGGCCAATCAATGGATGTTTTGCTGGCTTGATATTTTTAAGATTCCTAAGGTGTATTTTTCAAGATATTTCACTCACATCAAAATGTGTAGAATAGTTTGGATTTGATCAAGTTTTTCTCTTACAATAATGGTCCTGTACCACCTGCTTGGTAACATTTTTTATAAATAATCAGAAGAAAATGTTTTACCTTCAGGGTACAATGTTCTTTTAATGTATTCTGTCACTGCCTGTTGTTTAGATACACTGTTTTCAAATTTTGAGAATGAATTTTTTTGGTGCCCAATGGTTGTATTTTTCTGAAATTTGCTTCAACTCAACATTTTTAATAGAGAACAGTTATGAGATGAAATCTCTGACATATCTTTTGTTAAGATAATGTCTTTTAATAAACTTGGAAACATTGACATCATTTAATGGTTGTGCTTTAAATCCTCCCCCTTTATGTACATTCTGGTATGAATTTTTTTTTATGCCTGGATATATTTCAGAGTCATTCCATATCAAATCATCAGATATTTCTAAGATATCAGCACGAACAAATGAATTTTGATATGTAGTACAACCACAAACAGATTTGTTTCTAATCAGTTTGTTCCACTTAAAGATGAAAAGATTGCTTTCAAGTAATTTTCTGATGACAGAGACTTTGCAGAGACAGAGAAACATTATAAAAAATGTTACCAAGCAGGTTGTTGATGTTGTTGTTGAAGATACACGCCTTTTCGCCTGCTCGTAAAAATGTGGAAAATATTGCTTATTCTGTTCATATTTACCGCCAAAACATTGTTTTTCACACCATTTAATGTACTGATAAGCACATCAAACCCATATCCTCGAAAGAGAGATCAAGATGGCATGGATAAATATGGATTTGAAATCACCCACGAACTAAGGCCCGTATGCCATTTTGAGAGGTCAAGGTCAAAGTTCAACAGGAAAAGGATTAGCTACTATAATGGGAGTACATCGTGTTATCAGTTGGAGCGAAAGGTACATGTGGGCGAATTACTTTTCATATCCGGAGACATTGAAATGAACCCAGGGCCAGTAAGAGAGCCATGCAATAATTGTAGAAAAACTGTCGCAAAGAACCAGCTTACATGCGAAAGTTGTGATAAACATTACCATATAAAATGCAGTGGCATTACACCACACCACTTCAAGGAGAGCAAACAAACAGCACAGGCTACTTGGACATGTCCAGCTTGTCTCAACACGGTAATCGAACAGAACATAATAGGAATAGACCCTTCAGAAAATATCGATAGTACTATCAATGCCTGTGAAGATCTGAGAGCAAAAATACAAGGTCCAGGAATAATGGTAGCACATATAAACGTTCGGAGTCTCGTAAGAAACATCAACGAAGTCAAGCTGCTACTGCAACATACAAACATAGATTTTTTATCCTTAACCAGGGCCGTAAATCCCGGGGGGGACGGGGGGGACTGGACCCCCCCAAAAATCTGGAGCAAAACGATTTTTTGGAGAAATCACCATCATTTTCCTTGAAAGAAGGAAATCCCTGGTAGCCGGGTTAGAACCAAACTACGTTTTTCTGTGTTATTGCAACAAACCTCAGCCACTAAGGTTATTTTTGTAAGCAGAGTGGTTTTTATAATTTTTACAAGATAAAAACTTACCGTTTTCTACCGTTTTTTACTTTTTTCTACCGTTTTATTCTTGAAAACAGAGAATGAAATAAAAAGAGAGCAATCTGTCATTTTATTTGACCTATTTACTAACTTATTTACGTACATTTCTATTATTTGTCTATTATTTACTTTTATTTAGTAGATCACTTTTTGTATCATTAAAATGTATTCATTTTCGATGTGTAAAAATGGCCTACACAATGTGTGACAATGGCCTAAAATGGCCTGAGAAACGTTGAACTTTCTATCCTGAGCAATTCTAGTATTTTATTAAATTTAGTCTGGGGGATGCTTTTTTAGCCTTTCTAGAAGGTAAAATTTAAAAAATTTTCTTCCGCGTCGGACCCAACCATGGTGGGTCCTCCTACGACAGTAAACTGGATTTTTGCTCCCAAGGTTTAATTTCTTGGGGCCGTCTTTGAAAAATGTTATCCATCCAATCATACACAAAAAAGTACTAAGGAATATCTGTAAATACCTTCTATAGAGCAGGAAGTCTTGAGAAATCCAAAAATATTGACTTTTGTTTTTAAAGTAATTTGCCCCTTAACTGTTTCCATAACACATACCATAAATCCCTTGTGGTGCCATGACCGACTGCATACTTTATATTCATTCGCTCTGCTGACCCCCCCAATTCACATGACAGATTTACGGCCCTGTCCTTAACAGAGACCCATTTAACAGATAGGATCGATGATTGTGAACTTCATATCGATGGGTATGAAATAAAACGCAGTGATAGAAAGGATAGAGAGGGAGTTGGAGTTGCAATCTACTTCGAAGATAACTTAAATATTGTTGAGATAGAAAAATACCACAGAGAGAACATAGAAGCTATATGGGTAGAATTGTCACTATGCTCACAGAAGATGCTTATTGGTACAATTTATAGGCCACCTGATAGAGATGATTTCTATACACTGTTTCCCCCAGAATTAGAGCAAATATGGCAAACAAGGAAGAATTTACTGATCATTGGAGATCTGAACTCTGATCTAACACCAAATGGTATGAATGATAAGGGAAGGAGATTAAAAACGATACTAAATAATTACAACCTTAAAAACATGATCAAATGTCCCACAAGTGTAACTGAGACAACAAAGTCTGTATTAGATCTTGTTATAGTTAATGACGCATCAAAGTTGGTAACTAGTGGTGTCCAAGACATCTGCATAGCAGATCATAAATTGGTCTATGTAAAGTACACCCTAAAGAGAAGTAAAGAAACTCCTAAGGAAGGCTGAAGTCAGATATTGGAGAGAGCAGTTTAGTGAAGTAACTTGCAAGCAAGATTTCTGGAAGTTTTATAGCGAAGTAACCAATAAGAGAAAAAGAACGAAAATAGGTCAATTAGAATCGAAAGAGGGGGAGCTAATTGTTGGCGACAAAGAGAAAGCTGGAGTTATGAACGATTTCTACGCAAATATTGACAAGGAGATATCACAAACATTCACACAAAATAATGGAAAAGAAATTGAACATGTATATAGAATAACTCCCACAGCACAAGATCCAAGCTACGACAGAGAAGTTCCCTTGAAGCAGTTAAGGAAAATAAGTCCGCATAAAGCGTCAGGGCCTGATTCAGTTACCAGCAGAGAACTGAAAATACTTCAAGGTAGCATTGTAAACAGCCTAGAGATTATTTTCAAATCAAGTTTCCAGCAGAGTGTATTTCCAAGATGCTGGAAGATAGCATGGATTAAATCTTCTTTCAAGAAAAGGAAGGAAACAAGAGAGAACAAATTACACGCTCTCTCAATGCTGTCCATCCCATCTAAGCTACTAGAGAGTCAAATCTGCAATACTGTCGATAGCCATTTAGACGATAACAACATTGTGACTGACATGCAGTGGGGATTCGCCAAAGGAAGATCTACGGAGGGTATCCTCTTAAAATTGACAGAGTCATGGAAACAATCAGTTGATAACGGTTTGATTGTTGGTGTGGTGTTTATAGACTTCCAAAAAGCTTTCGATACGGTTTCCCATGAAATTTTGTCGTATAAATTGCAAGCAGCTGGAATCTCTGGAAATTTACACGCATTGATTATGAATTATCTTACAGACAGGACTCAGTATGCTGAGATTAATGGTGAGTGCAGTTCAACAAAACATGTTAGGATTGGTGTTCCCCAAGGATCCTTACTAAAGGACTGCTAGTAAACAATTTTTAATTTTTTTTATCTTTTACATGATGTAATAATTATTTCTTTTAGCCTTTAATTTATAGCAGGTCACATCCAATTTATAGCTCTTTTGAGTTGCCAGACTTTCTAACCTGCTTTAAAAAATGAAAAATGTATGTATGCAGGAAACTTTGTTTTTCTTCTAAGAAGGGAGAGAATGGCATTGGGACTCGATTGATAAAGTATGCTGCTTGCCTATATGACAATGACGGGTGGCTTGCTATGACATTAATGAAGATGAAGGGGACTTTCAAATGAACTTCATGCACCCACATGAACCCACTCAGAACTTTACATGATCAAGCAGATCATACATATGCTCGGTATCACATTTACATGCTTTGCAAAACTGATTCATCCAAAACAATTACAGATCAAACTTAGAGCTTCAGCTACAGTGACTATAAAGCAGCATCTCAGCTTTTCCAGGACTAGGGATCATTTTTAATTATTCTTTGTTGTCTCTAAATGGGAAATCATGATTGATTCAATGTTTTTAGCAGCTATTTTTATTTCATGCAATATTACCTTAAATACAAATTTGTTTTTGCTCACGATTCTTGCAAAATTTTACCCATTTTGTAAGGTGCAATTAACTCAAAATACTTCAATTGCAATTGTAATCTTAAATTTTTTCTGATAGCCCAAAGAATACACTTTCAGAATATAGCAAGCTTCTAATGCTATGATTCCAGCTAGAGGACTTTTTTCAATATTTATATGCATCAGTTGGGAATATTTTCAAAACAAGTGATAACCTTGAACATATGACTATCTGCTTCACCTTAGAGAATTGACAAATTCTGATGCAATATTTGAAATCTACAGTATCAAGCCAATAATGTTACAGCTATTGAAAGAAAGCCGTGCCCATCGCTTGGTAAACTGGGTGTGGCATATTTGGCTAAAATGGGTCACTTTTGAAACGGCTACAAAATCGCAAAAGTAAGAGATATAGGGATGAAATTTTTTATGTGGTGTTTTCTCCAAAATCGCTTTTTGTGGCAAAAAATCAGGAAATTCTAAGACCATAGTACATGGGTCTGATGATTTGACATGGAATGACCCATCAGAAAATGCTTTGATATCATGTTTCAGCAAATCGAATTGTGTAGGTTCGGCAAGTTTCATGGCTTTACAGCTAACAGAAATAGATTGACCAAACTAACGTAATTTGAGTACTGGGCACAAGTACCCCAGTCTAAAAATAGCACAAGGGGTATTTCTGAGGGTGGGGACCATTTTTATCATTTTCAGCAAGTCAAATTGTGTCGGTTTGCCAAGTTTCATGGCTGTATAGTTAACAGAAATAGATTGACCATACCAACATATTCTGAGTACTGGGCACAAGTACACCAGGCTAAAAATAGCACAACGGTTTTTTTCCCAAAATGGGTCAATATTCTATCTTGTTACGCATATCGAATTCTGTATTTTCACCAAGTTTCAAGCTTTTATCGCAATTTTCACGACTGTTACCTGTCATGAACCTTATCAAACTCACTACTATATTACATCAAAACATCTTTTCATGTCCACCACTTTACGTCACAAGGTCACGTGACACAGTGGTCTGACCGCGTTCTCGCTCCGACATCGATGAGGGTAAATTTAGACTTTAAAAAATTAATAACTTAAAAAGTACGTAACGTATTTAAAAGATTCAAACGGCTTTGGAATCGGCACGGGAACCTTTATCAGTGGTAAAAAAAATCGTTTTTCACTTCAGTTCCCCTTTAAGTAAGCAAATAAAAAAATATTTTCCACTTTTCTTGGAAAATCTCTAGTATACAGTTGTAGCAAAATCAAATTTAGAAAAAATCCGCATTACAAACATTCAAGCTTCAAAATCTTGTTAAAATATAAAATATCGGGTTAATCAGTCAAAATTATCTGCTTCTCATACAAAAAGGGGGTAATAAATCGTAAACTAAACATATCATACGGAACTTTAAGATAAAAACTTATTGATTTAGGCATATGACCGAAAGTGTATCTTTATCTGTCAGCACTTCTCTCTGCCTTCTCTTGACTTCTCTTGAACCAGAAAGTCTCGAGAATAGAAGGCGTTTTATACTTGCTTCTGCCGGGGGTTGTTGAAGTCTTTGCAAAGAATACAATGCGGACAAATAGCTATATAGATACCAGATGCAATTGTTTTAACAGACTAACCCCAACAACCTGGCTGTTCCCTTTATCAAGTGGCACACAGTGGGCACAAAGAAAATAACCAGGCTTGTAAAATAATTAAGAAAGGGTGTTTTGTGGCTTCAAATTGAAATTGATAATTTGTATAGTCTTTTAAGGTTTTTGGAAGTTTCGCTTGTCTGTCTTCAAAGTAAAAACAGCTTTTCTAAATAGCAGCACACCTGGCATGCCAAATTATCGTTCTTTGTTTATATGAAATACTTCCAAAGGTGTAAAAATTGTCAATTATTCTAAAAGCCAAATGAGATATTGCCAAAGAAGGAATTCAAGTTTGCTAACGAATCATTGTTATTTTCGCTTTGTTCATAAAGTTATGAACAGAGACCCAAATACAGAGGTTTGATGTGGAAAGAGTCAATACACATGTGGCTACACTTCAGCCAATTCGTAACACATTTGACTGATTATACATATTTGGAGGTATTTCATGATGCTCTCTAAGGCTATGGGATTCAAATTCAACAAATCTAAAAATACAATTTTGTGACGTCATCACTCTGGGCACTGATTCGCTTTAAGCTAGATTTGTTCCTCTTCCCAGTTACCTGTTTTTCATGTCTGTATCTTGGGTGAATGTTCTGCGTCACGGCTGCACTCTTTTCAAAACTAATTGCTACGCCCTTTTTGAAATTATAGAAACTTGGCGCTGGTATTGCACAACAAATTTCTTTGGCCAAATCCTTTCTTTTTGTGCAGCGTAATTTGCTTTGAACTATGAACCAAATGCTTTCTTTGCATTATCCAATTTTATTGGATTCAGGGGGGTATATGTAATTCTCGGAAAATATTTTGCAGGCCAATTTCAGTTGCAAGGTCAATAACGCGGACAGTTAAATCTCTGTATTAACAGGAAAGTTTCATATGTCATTTTTTTACTCTCCACCTTTCTTTCATTTCAAAGTAAACAAAGAAAGTGGAGTATGCAAACTGGAGTATCAAAAAAAGTGGAACACGGAAAAAAGGGAACGTCAGTTTTCAATAAAATCTAATACGTTTGATTTTACTTTTTGCAAACTGTAAAAAACCGTCCCTGCCCCATGTAAACTTATCCCAGTCGCCGTCAGAGATCGGTAGGACACTTGCGATAGAGCATATTATTATCAAGATCTATATAATCTAAATATTTACACTTTCTACGTGAAAATTTTAATGATTTGATCAAAGATTGTTTATAGAGCTTCATAAATCGTGCAATACCATTGCAAGACACAAAGGACACGCAAAGGATAGGCGACGGTTTCCGTTTAAATGTAAAGGAAAAGCTAAATTATGGAAATTGTGTAAATCGCAGCCTGATAGTCTAAACAACATGAAATTTTCGGCACAGTTTAATTTCAACATGAAAATTCGATATCTTCAATCAATGTTTGGCAAATGAGAAGAAATGATTGACTGGAACAAGGGATTATGTCAAAGAGAGTTAAAGGGCCCTGGACGAAGATCATCTTAAACTGTCAATACACCTATATTCCCTATAAGAGCAAACTTTCTAAATGCACCAAGACAATCTGCATAAAAATAAAACAACAAGGAATAACATGAGCAGCCCCTGTTTTTTATTTTCATCTACAAGCAAAGATCGGTGTTGACAATTTATTCTTAAGTAAGCAAAGAAAGAAAATATTGTCCACTTTTCTTGGGAAATCTCTAGAATACAGTTGAAGCAAAATCAAATTTAGAAAAAAGCCACATTGAAAACATTCGAGCTTCAAAATCTTGTTAAAATGTAAAATATCGGGTTAACCTGTCAAAATTATCTGCTTCTCATACAAAAAGGGGGTAATAAATCGTGAAATAAACATATCATACGGAATTTTAAGATAAAAACTTATTGATTTAGGCATATGACCGAAAGCGTACCTTTATCTGTCAGCACTTCTCTCTGCCTTCTCTTGACTTCTCTTGAACCAGAAAGTCTCGAGAATAGAAGGCGTTTTATATTTGCTTCTGTCGGGGGTGGTTGAAGCCTTTGCAAAGAAGACAATGCGGACAAATAGCCATAGAGATACAACATGCAACTGAAAGACTAACCCCAACAACCTGGCTCTTCCCCTTACCAAATTGTACGCAGAAATAACCAGGTCTGTGAAAGGATAGGTAAGCGTGTTTTGTGGCTTGAAATTCGAATTTATAATTTTTATGGTCTCTTTACGTTTTTGGAAGTTTCGTTTGTCTGTCTCCAAAGCAGAGATGTGCATAGACAATTTTGTTGGGGGGGGGGGGGGTGCGTTCAGAAAAAAATTGACCAACTTTTCTTGTTTGACCGACTATTTCTCCATAGAAAATTCATTAACAATAAAATAAATGATGATATATACACTCAATGACAATAATTAAGAGCAGATGATGGCATGAAAGTATAAAGAAATTAAGTTTGCGGAAATTAATATTCCTGGAATTTGTGATTTTTGGGTGAATCCATGAGCATCTTTTTGCGAAAAGCAAATTTTAAGGATGCAAAACCGAACTACAGCTTCTTTTGAGCTCCTCATAACAACAGTTTCAGCTTATAAAATTTCCTCTAATCTATAGAATTTGATAAGAATTGAAGGGCAAATATGGCTGGAAAGCCCCCGAGATTTCAGAGGCTCCCCAGGGGGCAAAGTGGGAAGACGATGCCCCTGCGAGCGGAGCAAGCAGAAAATGCGAGAACACCCTTCAGATTAGCTAAAATGCATCTCAAAAAACTCATTTTATTTATTTCTTGCAGTCACTTCTTATAGTCACTAGCTTGCTCCTTATAGCAAGTTATTTGCGATACACTCTTTTCTTGCACAAACCAGTGAATTTGAGTTTAGTCTGACTGTTCTTGAGTTTTTCGAAAATCTGAGGCTTGGTTGTTCTTAATTTATTCCTAATCTAGTAAGGTGTAAGCAGTGCGAGTGCTAGCTTTTTCGCTCAAGGGAGGTGTTCAGCCTTTATTTGCCAACAAAGTGAGTGAGACAACCTTCATTTTCCGACAAGTTTGAATATTCACCGAAAAAGCATCTAAATATGGCTAAAAGTCCTCGTTTTTTAGATAAAAAGTTGTTCAAAATTACATTTTACAATAGCTCAGCCTCAGCTTGTTTTTAACTTTTGACCAATGTCCAACCATGACCAATAAAATTAATGAAATAAAGGTCGAAATTTGGTCAAACTTAATAATTAATGTTAAGGTTCCCGCTGCATGACCAACTTGCTTGAAGTTTGCAGACATTGGGGGGGGGACGCCCCACGCCCCTTAATCGGCACATCTCTGCTCCAAAGTAAAAACATCTTTTCTAAATAGCAGCACACCAGGCATGCCAAATTATCGTTCTTAGTTTATTAGATTTTAGCGCCAAAGATTTTGGAAGAATTGGGAATCGTGCATGGACAAATGTAAGCAAAAAAGGCACTTACGCGAGAAAGAAACCGAGCGGCGATTCACTCTTGCAAATAGAGTACAAGATTTTCCCTAAAACAAAAGGATTTCCAAAGATTTTTAGATAAAACAATAGGATTTTCACAAAAGGTGTACGATATTTTTTTGGAGTGATTTGCCCTTCGGAAAAAACAACTTTTCTTTCCTTTATGTAATAGAAACAAACTCTTTTTCCCCTAACCCAGTTAACTGTTTTCCATGTTTGGATCTTGGGCACAGAATCTCTATTCTGTGTTTTGGGTAACTGTTCTGCGTCACAACTGCACTCTTTTCAGAACTAATTGCTACGCCCTTTTTGAAATTATAGAAACTTGGCGCTGGTATTGAACAACAAATTTCTTTGGCCAAATCCTTACTTTTGTGCAGCGTAATTCGCTTTGAACTATGAACCAAATGCTTTCTTTGCATTATCCAATTTCATTGGATTCAGGGGGGTATGTGTAATTCTTGGAAAATATTTTGCAGGCAAATTTCAGTTGCAAGGTGAATAACGCGGACAGTTAAATCTCTGTATTAACAGGAAAGTTTCATTTTTGTCATTTTTTCATGTCATTTTTTCACTCTCCACCTTTCTGTCGATCATTTCATTTCAAACTTTTTGGTTTCCTTTGTAAGATAAACAAAGGTGGAGTGTCAAAAATAATCTATACAATCGCGTTCTTTGCTGCTGTTCGAATTGCTAAGGCCAAAAACGATAGGCCTTATAGTTTTTTGGTCACGAAAACATTTTGAATTAGGCAATTATAGTTGTCATTTTGGGTTCTGTCTAGCGCACCTTGGAGTGCTTTGTCTTTTTACTCAAAACTATTAGTTGAATGTGGTGGTCTCTTCATTCAAAGTCTCGAAGATGTGTTGCTCAAGGCCAAGAAGCGATACAATGTAAAATAAAGAGATATGGTAAACTAAAAGTTTCACAAGGAAGGGTCTCTCCAGATTTTTATGGACGAAGGAGAGCAAGGGAACAGATGGTAGAGGAACACGGGAACACAAAATTCTAACTAGGAACAAAGGGAAAAAATAAACAGTTTTAGGGAAAAATAGGGGAACGTTGGTTTTCAATAAAATCTAATACGTTTGATTTTACTTTTTGCAAACTGTAAAAAGCCGTCCCTGTCCCATGCAAACATTTCCCAGTCAGCATTTGTAGTTATGGCGAACCAAATTATTAGTCTGTCGGGAATTTTTCGAAAAGGCAGCAATTTGCCCTTTCGGCGCTGAGTTCGACAAAAATAATAAACAAAATTTGGAAAAGCAAAACTGGTTATATATATACAAATACAAATCTTTATACAAATCTGATGCAATGCGAAATGGTTACAAAAACTTTCAATTCCGTTACGAACAATATCTCACTCGATAAAATTGGCACTCTTTAACTAAATTCGCAATCTGTGCTCTCAGAGCACTCCATTAAAAACCAAACTTCTTCTCAACCCTGTTACGCGACTCTGCTAATTAAATTCTAGACAATCAGCAAATATAATTAAGTGCATACAAAAGGGAGGAAAATCTTTTCTCCTCCAAAAACGCTATCAATTTAAAAGCAAGTGCAAGTGCAAAAAGCCAATATTAGAGTGGATTATATACCTTAGTTACAGCTAATTAGATAATACATACGTAAAAAGCAGAATAACATGAAAAACAGCAAGCCTGGTTTTAACAGGATTGGTAAATTTCTTTCGTGAAGATTAAAATTTTGTGAGTAAAGGTAAAACAAAATATCATTCAGGTTTCGTCCTACAAGTGACCATCGATGGGTTCGCTATAAAGGGTTCGTCGTTTCTAAAGACTGAACACTCCAAGAACAGGCTGAACACCCCCAAGAACACCCTAGGAACAAGCTATTAAGCGGCTGAACATCCTTTAAAACATATCAAAATCGGCATATCATTCGAAAAATAATTTGATCAATCAACCAAAATAAATTTTGGGGAGGGAAAGGGCCTGAGAAGTCTAATGTTGTTGGTGTTGCTACAACCAACTGATGTTTTGCGCGCCAAAAGTGTGAACGGGGATCTGTAAATTGTTGTGGCTAAAGCCCTTATAACCCTCCTGCTACTATGGTTCCTGGCAACAAAAAATTGAAATTCCAATTCGTTTTATGTTCAGAGACTTAATTAGAAATTTATAACAATAAGAAAATTATAGACTTATTTACAGTCCATATAACTAATATTTTTACAATATATGGTTGCCTAGGAAGCTGAGAGGAACCGCAACACCCCAAAAAACAAGCAAATTTTCGACAAAAGCCCTTAAAACTGTGCTTTAACCAAAACTCACGCAATTTCTGCCACATGCATAGTTCCAGTAAGATTGTCATGGCCCCATTCGAGCACAGGCCCCACAATTTGCCCCTCCTAAGCCCTCTTTTAAGTCGCATCCTGTGGCCCTGCCGCTACCCTTTATCAAGTCCTACACTTTGCATTTCCTGTTTCATTTGTCAAAAATTTCTTAAAAAAATCCTATCCAGGAATTGGGCCTGCGAGTGCCCCAGCTGGAGACGTCACTGCCTGGAGAATAACAACACAACAAGAGAGGTGTGTAGCGTGCACTTGCATACCCTGACCACATAATAGTTTGGGCAAATTAGCGGATGGGAAAAACAATTGTTTGGAGGACAATAGGTAGTCAAGTGACATTGTCACTGGATGTGAAAGATTTTAAAACACAGGAAATTGCTTGAATGCACAAAGGGAGTCAAACTCGAAATTGCTCCGCGTGTACAAACACCCGTTCACACTTTTGGCGCGCAAAACAACAGTTGGTTGTAACAACACCAACAGCATTAGACTTCTCAGGCCCTTTCCCGCCCCAAAATTTATTTTGGTTGATTGATCAAATTATTTTTCGAATGATATGCCCATTTTGATATGTTTTAAAGAGTGTTCAGCCGCTCAATAGCTTGTTCCTAGGGTGTTCTTGGGGTGTTCAGCCTGTTCTTGGAGTGTTCAGTCTTTTAGAATCGACGATAAAGGGTGTCGTTCGCGCGTCGATGAAAGATCGATCGTACAAAGCAGGCCTAAGCGCAAATGGTGAGGGGCTTGTAAGCTCAGCAGAGTGCGAATGCCCTAGATGACAGTGGTTATGTAGTCATATGACTGCTACAGCCATTTATGTAAACAAAAAGGGCATGTAGTCAGGGCTGTTAGTTCCAGATTTTGAAAGAGTTGCAGATTGCAAAATCGGATACCAGCATGAGACGTCGTCCACAAGGGTAGTTTTGGGCGCTGAACAAGATTAGATGCAGACAGTGGCAAAGCTGGTGGTCATGCTGGTCATGCTGCAATATTTTTTCAGTGTGATCAGTAGTGTATGTTGGGGGTTTTCAAATTTTTCATGATCCCAAAGATATATCCAAAAACACAAGATTGGAGAATAGGCTGGAAAGAACATTTAGATATTGAAGTCATTGACAGAATTGATTGCGATCTAAACAAGAGCTATTTGATTCAATATACTAAAAAGGGCGTTACCCCCTTTTTCAAGCATCAAAGGGTGTTGTTATGTGCAGACCCCAGCTGAGAAATGCTCCCAACTGCTATTTTTAGACCGTTTTATTGTGTAATAGTGCTAGTTTGGATTTCCTTTGTTTTGCATCCTGTAACCTTAGTAATTTTATCACCGTTCGCACATTCGATTGTTTATAATTCCTTTTGTTTTCTAATTGCACCTTTAGATTCATTAACTATTTCTTTTGGGATTTTTAGTATCATTATTCAGTTTATGTAATTAATCTTGGGACTAATATATTTTGTATTCACTATTATTTTGTAAATTTACGCTGCTATGTAGCATTACAATAAGTTCTTGTTTAGTTATATTTTGGGCGTGTTACATATAGAGTTAGTTTTTGAGTTCGTTGGAGTTGGAGTCAAAGTTGGAAATGGAATTCGGTTAAGAGCGATAGGGTTAAGTTTTGATATTTTGTATATTTAGGTTCTCGACGTTTCACTTATGTGGCAAGATGCTTGTGAAAGATCTTGTCGGCATCAATTATGGATTTATAGGACACGTATAGCTATTTAAGACATCGCGCGTGACGATTATTGTGGATTATTTAACATATTTGAGAGGACAGTGCTTGAGAAAGACTGTGCCTGACATTAAGAGAACGAATCGACGTTACGGGACAACCGTAAAGAAATATTATATTTAAAGAACCTTTTATCGCGGAAAGATCGTTTGATCTGAAGAAAGACTTTTCAACATTATCATTGTGTCTATTTGTTTCTTTTCTCATTGATGGAAGAACCATTTAGTTTTGAAGATAATGATAGGGTGGATACATTCATTTGGCAAAATAACCCTATTACAATTGGGTCCCAGGCCCCAAAATCATTTATACTAATAATATCGCTGCTAGTTGTGATGTCAGCATGAAAATCGGAAGAGATTGGCAGTTTGATATGCTCAAAAAGATAGGATGCAGATCCCTGCTAAAAATGCTCCCAAGTGCTATTTATAGATTGTCTCATATTTGAAGCAAGGGAAGAGAAAGGAGGTGGTATAAGGGTTTCTAATGTTGAATCAACACCTATTAGCACTGGCGTCAATTCCTTCGAGTTTACATGAACAAAGAGGGCAAAATATAAATAAACTTGTCATAATTGAAACATCTCTCCAAAACCTAATCTGCAACTAAAGATACTCGAATAGTGACTGGATAGGAAACTGCGAAGCGGACAATAGAACATGTTACGCATCACTGCTTATTCAAACTTGTAGGGAATGATCATTTCCGGTTTGTTTGGTTTTGACTGATAATGACGAGCTTCGCAGCTATTCGGCACGGTAGTTAACTGTTGTAGACTTACCAAGATAAGCTAATTTGTCCCTTGTTTCTGTGGACCCCTTTTGGAATGATACAAATTTTGTTCTCTCTGAGAAATCCTCTGAAGAAAAGCAAGAGAAGTAGTTTTCCTCTTATTTGGAAAGCGTGGAAAGTGTTTCAATGCTTCAGTAATAGAGGGGGCTAGTAATAAAAACTAGAATACCAGCAATTTTGGCATAACGAGTTTTGTATATTGTTAAAAAGACCAGAAAATGAATATTTCTCTATTAGAACTATTTTTGTAATATTAGCTATATTTCAAGCTGTTTAGCTCATATTTCATCCATATTCAATTGTTGTATTTTAAGAAATATTAACTTTTGCCTGATAGCTGAGCATTTCAAGTGGGCTTGCACATTTGTTCTAACATTTTCATCCCCCATACTTTCTGGAAATTTGTCCACATGGAATCCAAATAATTGGTTTTGCTTTCCAATTTGTTCTTAAAAAGACCACTTGGGAAGCCTATTGTATCAGCCTGTAAGTTACAGTAGCCTTTGAAGAACTTTTCCATACATTTCCATCAAAACCGTCTTGTTGGCCATCGATTCTAAAGCACCCTTAATGATTGAATTCATACAAATCTGAGGGGCATCATGTTCTTTCTCCTTTAAAGTCATCCCCTTTTTCTTACGATTTGGCTCTTTAACTTTCCTTTTCTTTGCATTGCTCCTCGTTTGTTGGTGAATAACAAAATTTGACTGTCATCACAAAATTTAATAGTGGTTTCCTAAAAGGAAAACATCAATAATAATTTAACCAGACGTAAACACCTGCTACAGGGGTGCACAGCTCTGTACCCTCAAAAGTATAACAAAAACGGGAAACATGATTAGACGAGAAACTTTCACTTTTGTTGTTTCGTGATTTGTTATGTTGACTGGTGCTGCTGCCGTGTCGATGAAAAATCAAGCCAAAGCCAACATCATTAATTTAAAACAAGTATCTTCCTAGGCCTAATTATAATGTAAATTAACATTTTCACTAGCATTATCCCTGATTCATCGAACATACATTATGTTCAATCGGCATTCTTGCAATTACTCGTTAGAAAATGGAATATTGAAGTTTAATAGAGGGCCTACATCGCCGTGACTTGAATTCTTATTCGCGGAGACAGAGATAATGGCTGCAGCGCCTTTAAAGTACACAAAGAAACGGACTACTTTACCTCGACAACAAGTTCAAGTGATTCTTCGTCGATTTGGCCATTAAAATAGGTGAAATCCATTCTTGGATGTTGCTTTTTTCGGTGAATGTCCTGGTCGTGAGACTAAAACCGGAAATGACTATACCCTACAACTTTTCCAAAACACGCGATTGGAAGATAAACGTAATCGCCTATTGTTGTCTGCGCAGTTTCCTATCAAGTCACTATTCCAGTATCTTTGCTGCAACAATGTAACTTAGCCTCTCTTGCACCCTGCAACAACGAAGATGCCAATACCAGGATAATCCTTCACACTCTTAACACTACTAGCTTGGACCATCTGAAAATCTGCATATGAACAGTTGATACTTTTGTAATCGTTAAGGCTCTGTCAGTATCGACAAATTATATTATTTTTATGCACAGCAATAAACTGCGCGCAGGCTAAAGAAAATCTTAAATGGATGTCCACAAGAACCCACAAGAATCTTCGCCACCATACTTTTTCTTTGATTTTGGTCTTGATTGCCCTTACATTTTTATGCCCCCACCCTCCCCCTCTGCCCAATCATCTCTCCGGCGTCCCTGAATATAGGAAAGTCGTAGAACAATGCGGACAAAATGCCAGATACCAGACACAATTATCATAAAAGAGTAACCCCAACAACCTGGCTGTCTCCCCTGTCAAGTGGTACAAAGAAATAAACAGGCCTTTGAAAGGATACAGAAAAGGGCATCTTTATATTATTTAAATCATGCTGCTTTCAATGGTTTTGCACGAAGCTGTGAATATAGTCTCTAAGCTGTAAAAGAATGTAATCACAGGCAAATGACAGGAGCACGATCCAGACTATTGCAACTGTAGCTCGAGCTATAGTCAGATTCTCCGTGTTTGATTTTCGGAATTGAAAGTTTCGTTGCAGTCCATAAAACTGTGTTTCTCTCCGTAATTTTTTCTCCATTCCTCTGCTATCAAGCCTATCAACCTTTTAAAAAGCATATCCGAAGTTTTATGTATTGTTTTAGTTTTGTTGTTGTTGTTGTTATTTCGCGCCTTTTATGTAGATTTGTTACGCGTGGGTTTAGGAACTAGAAAAGGAAGTTTTAGGAGTTCGACTTTAGCGGAAGCTGAGTTGTCGTGGATTGAAAATGTCAAATATTGTAGAACTCGATGAATTTTTGTTATGGATTTTTGTTTCACGTATGGGGGTATGCGTTAATTATAGATATATTGTAGCCATGCCCCGGCTGGGGGTATGAACTAAATCTATTTTTTATGATAATGATGATTTTTCGATTATCAAATGTGATTTACAAACATACAATGCTGGCAATGTGTCATCACAATGCCCCTGAAATATTTCAAACAATGCTCAGATAAGATATAAAACACTGAGCACAAAATGGTCTAATATCAAAATTTAGACAAATCAGAAAATCTGTTCTTTGTTGATAATAACCAACCAGAATTGAGCTATAGTGGATATTTCGAGATAAATTCGGTCTGGGGATTTGCTCTGGTAAAAGCATCAAAAACAATGACGCCCGTACAACAATTTTTGGCGCGAGCTAAATTGAAGCTATAGTCAGGTTTGAAAATTGCCTTTCAGCCAATAGGACATAAGTATCCAATACTTATGAATACGAAGCGACTATGAACAAACATGGTTACAGCATCTGCCATTATAGGGGGCGTGTCTCACTAATAAAAAGGTGAACAATTTTTTGCGGTACAGAATTTGAAAATGGGTTTGAAAAAAAACAAACATTATACAACATACTAAAAGCTTTTGCGTCTGACACTCCTCAGAGCATAAAACGTCAGAATAAGGGTCCGAAAAGAACACGATCCTAATACCAAAAGATAAAAAGGGTGTGGTCCTAATACCAAAAGATTTGATCTATTGTTACAAAAAACACTGGATCCGCCCTTGAACGACGTCAGGATACATAAAAAACCCAATTACTAGCAATAGAGATATACAAAACAGTCAAAAACTTAAATCCAGAATTTATGAAAGAAATATTGCTGTTAAATGAAGTTGCATATAATTTCAATTTCATTTCTTTTCATAAAAAGATCTAACCACTGTTTCTTATGTGCTAGATACAATATCCTATAGATGCAATAATTGTGAAATTCTTTTGCATCAGGCATTCGATAGACAAATAGTTGTGAAGCATCAAGAACTAAGATGTCTTTGAAAAATGTAAACATTTCAAAAGTTACGATTATTTTCAGGGGTTGATCCAAGAAATACCCGGAGGAGAAAGAGGGGTGTATCTACATTAGGAAGGAGAAAGGGGGGCTGTAGGTGCTCTAGCAGGAAAATTTTGATCCTGCCCTTAAATGGCCCTGGAATCATTTCATATCTCAATTTTTTTCATATTTTTAAACCATGACCCATGCTCATGCTAAGGCCATTGTTGCTCATTCAAATTCTCTAGAAACTCCAGCCTGAGATTCATGTCAGTTTTCCAAGCTAGGGCTAGTCAAGAGACGACTTCCTCATTGGAACGAGATGAATAGAAAGGTGTGAATCGAAGAAAATAGGACTTCGCAGGAATATACATAATCTGGCTAATGGTGAAGCACAGGGGTGTAGTACTAGGGGGCCAGGGGGCTGCGCTCCCCTTTTATTAATGCCAAAATATAACCAATTTCTACTTTTGATATTGTTTTTAGCAACATTATGTGCAAGAGCAAAGATCTTCGGGTCTAAGTACATGGAATGCACCGTGGCAGTATAGTCACAATATGTGAATGAACCTATGCTATATTGAAATCACATTTGGCACAAACTGAATAGTGTGCACAGATTGCACACCTTGCAACCACATTTGCACACATTTATCTCCAATTCCAGCCATGCTCGATTGAAGTTTCCTTTATATATTTATCGACAAGATAAATTGAAATCCAGAACATTTAACTTTATTACGCAGTGGTTTGGCCTTGGTCCATAACGTGTTGTATGTTTCGCAGTGAACAAGTCGCTGGAATCTCAAAACACAACAGTGTGAGCGCAAGAAATAACCGAAATGCGTGTCTCACGCAAAATGCGTGTGACTTGGTAGGTCTGCATAAAGTATTAGCTCAAAGCTTTATCATCTGACTCTCCTCAGAGTATAAAACGACAGAATAATGGCAAAATGGAAAGTATATACCCAAATAGGCAAAACTATCCAAAAGTTAGATGCGTTCTTTGTTTTAAACTACTTTACGTTAACCAAACAGCAAACAACCTCTCCGAGCTTTTTATCAGAAACCAGTGCGCCCAGGCCCTTATACACATAAAACTTTGTGAATACCGTGTTGAGAAAGTCATGTACGCCACTGCATTAGAGAGGGGAACTCATTTGACCATGCATATCAACCTATGAAAAACTGAGCTTTGAAATTCAAACGATCATTGTTTATGCTTCATCAATGAATGAGTTTTTCTGTACATTTGGAAATAAACTAAGTGACAAAATTTCAGAAAAAAAACAAACCCACTTTTATCCAATGAATATGAACTCGGTAGCGCTATGGGAAATTTCTCTTTCAAAGCTGTTTCAGAGAAAGATGGAACTAAAGTTATGATGAAAATGAAGACATTGCATGGCTCTGGTTGTGATGTTATTGCAAGCTTTTTTCTAAAGATTGCTTTGCCTCTAATCTCTGGTTAATTATGCGATCTTTTTAATATGTCTTTATTCTCTGGAAAATTTCCTACAAATTGGAAAATAGCACCTGTTGCCCCAATTTACAAGAGCGGAGTGAGAGATGATTGTTCAAACTCTAGACCGATCTCTGTGTTGCCTGTATTGTTTCGTACATTCGAAAAAGTAGTATACAATCAACTATATGATTACTTAGATAGTAATAGGCTCATATTCAAGCATTCAAGCGTCTGGTGTTCGGTCTTTACACTCAGTCGTCACCAGCCTTATGGCTGGAACAAATAACTGGTATTTGAATATAGATAGGGGCAAGTGAGATGACAGCCCAATTGCTGCCTTGAAGGTCCTGTTGCAAGTTTCACATTTTTAGGCCGCCTCAGTAGGTGGTGGTTCTGGTTCCAGCGGCCACCACCTTCCTTCAGGTCCCACGGCTATTGACCTTTCCTCTCCAGTCTTCATACTCGTTGGTATTCTTCAGATGTCTCTTAAATACGTCTTTGTAGCGCAATCGTGGTGCTCCAACCCTCTATGAACCTTCTTTCAATTCTCCACAGTGTCAGAAACATGACTTTGTTTTGAACGTTAGACTTTTATCCGGGACTATAGACGACACGATAGACCGTTAGACTTTATCCGGGATATTAGACCTTTTATCCGGGATCTTAGATTTCTGTTTTGTTGTCATTATTATGCAAATTAGTTAGGAAGGAGGAGTGAAAGTTTTGTAGATGGCGAGAAGAGAAAAAGAAAAAGCGTGAAGTTTCGAGAGTTTTACGATGTTTAGATACAGATTTTGTTGGTTTTAAATGCGAGTTATTTTTGTTCTCGTGCTTCTACGATAGTTCGCGAAACAGTGGCACCCCAGATGGGAGAGAAGAGCCCAAGAGACGAGAAACAGTGAGATATGGCGAACAAAGCGGAACTTGAGAGCCTCGAGAAGAAAATCCAGGGGAAAACCCGTCTTTTCGGATTTATCAATGTGGAAACCAACGAGATTTTATCAAGAAAGGACAAAGTGTCAATTGAGAGACAACTGGGAATATACGAGAAAGAGATTACCGAGATTCACGGCTTGAAATGTGAGGTACAAGAATTAGAACTAGAGCATGAGGTCGAACCAACAGAAGTTCGTTTGTGGAGCAACAAAATCAGTGAGAAAATCAAGGAATTTGAGCCAGTTATCGCCGAATTAAAGGGAGTTTTGACAGAAATAAAGCAGAATGATCGGAGTGAGGAAGAAAAGGTCTTGTTGTTGGCCAAACAGAAGCTGTTCGCGCAGGAAGCAGAGTTTGAACAGGCAAAATTCGAGGAAAGAATCAAACAAGAGCGAAAATTGGAGGAGATAAAGCAAGGCCCTAAGTCATCAACAAGCGTAGGGGCTGAGGTATCAAGCAAGGTAAAGCTTCCTAAATTGATTATCTCCAAATTTCAAGGCAGTCACATTGATTGGTTCAGATTCTGGAACCAATTTGAGGCAAAAATAGAAAGTGTAAACATAGATGCAGTAGCAAAATTCTCATATCTGAAAGAACTTTTGTTGCCAAAGGTGCAAGTGCATATTGAGGGGTTACCCTTCACAACAGAGGGTTATGAAAGAGCTAAGCATATTCTTAAGTCAACTTATGGCAAATCAAGTGAAGTAATTAACGCGTACGTCCAAAATCTAACATCTCTGCCGGTTATTAAGGGGGCTAATTCAAGCAAAGTCCATGATTTTCATGCAAAATTACTTATTAGTGTCCAAGCCCTAGAGTCTATGGGAAAGTTGAGTGAAGTAAACGGGTTTGCACGCGCAACCTTAGATAAATTGGAGGGTATCAAGTCAGACCTTGTGCGCACTGATGATAGCTGGCAAAATTGGGGTTTTCCGCAGTTAGTAGATGCACTACGGAGATGGACGGAGAGAAATCCCATTCCCTTGAATGATAGGGGGGCAGGGCCTAATTTTACAGAGATGAATAAACCCAGATTTAACAAGCAGGAGATGTTTCAAGCCAAGAAATATGATTTCAAATCAAGGCCCTGTGTTTATTGTGAGGAGACTGGTCATAAGTCATATGAGTCATAAGTCATAAGTCATATGAGTGTAACAAAGTCCAGGAAGTTGAGAAAAGGAGAAACATTTTACGGCAGAAGAGATTATGTTTCAATTGTACTGGCTCAAATCATCGTGCCGCTGAGTGTCAAGTGAAAAGCGGATGTAGAAATTGTCACAGCAGACACCATACATCCGTATGTGACAAAAAGTCAAGTGATAGTAAGACCAGCCAGCTAAACCAGGTGATGTTGGCCACAGGGGCACAAGGAATAATTTACCCAGTGGTGGTAGTGAAGGTAAACGGGATAACATGCAGAGCGCTGCTGGACACAGGAGCAGGCAGCTCATACATGTCATCATAGACAGGGAAATAGCTGCAAAAAAATAAAAAATTGCCTAATCTCAATTTTTTCTTCGGATTTCTAAATTTCAATAGCGAAAGATTGATTTTCCGAGATGGGCCATCGCCAATTATTTTTAGATTGCACGTGATTCGTGACGTCATAAATAAAAAATAATTCAATAAGAAAGCTATTATCTCTTGTAATAAAAGTCTTATAACAAAAATAATTGCATATTCGGATAGCTCTAAGAAGAAGCTTTCATTTGATGCATATCAAATTCTATTTTGGTGACATCAAAAAATTGACTGATGACGTCATCAAACCAAAATAGGCCTTCTACCACCACTGTTTCGCAGAATTCTCATTCTTGGACTGTTAATTGTCCTTTCTTAAGATATTCTATCACTCTCTGATAAAGAGACACGTCCATTGAGCAGGTATAACAAAAATTGCTTTCCATATCTCATTGATTGACGTTTCTTTGATGACTGTGGGGGATTCTACAGCGCGCATAGCAAGTATTTAGTTATGTTCTGTTATATTCTCAGATATATTGCTTTATTCACTTGAGGACTCGAAGTAGCTTAATTTGTTTTCTTATGATATTGTATTTACGTATTTGTCTCCTGTTAATGTGTATGTGAACAAGGTAAAGGAAACTGATATTCGTGATGTATTTAAAACCTATGTAAGACCTTTGTATCGTGTAATACTGCTAATTTTAGGCCTTTCTCTCTAGTCCATTCGTTCAATTTTCCTTACCTAATCACTCTTGTTTATCTGTAACTTTCCTTGCTCGTTCCGCATTTTCTATCACGTGTATTAAGATAATCTTTTTATTATTATGAGTAACTTCATACCTACGTCAATTAGCAGCATGTTAAGTAGATCGCCATAGCAACCCAGTATTTAAGGATATCGCGCTACCCCATCCCGCTCATTACTAAGTAGATTACTTCCTTTCACCGTTTTATTTACGTATGTCTATTGTTTTTAGTTCAGTATATATAGGAGCCCCGTACCTCATCTTGGGGAGTAAGAATTATGGAAAAGTAGCAGCAAGAGAAAGCAGTTTAGGCATGCACCGTTATAGGGGCAAGATGCTTCTAAAAGATCTTGTCGCCTTCGTTTTGCTCTTAGTCGTTTTGAGATATTTATAGGAGATATATCAGTTTTGGAAGACCTCTGGGATAGTTCTTGAGAAAGATTATGCCCATGTCACGCGTTAATTATTATGCCTTTGTTAGCATGCAAGTTATGTAGCTGCCGGGACGATTTTATCGAAAGAAAAGAAGGAAAGATTAACCGATTTACGTCGCATCATTTATTGGCCATCCTCTGACTTTTAAAAGGTCCTGAGAATCAATCGACAATTTAAGCAACATTTTACAATCGGTATAAACAGTAAGCAAATATAGGTTCCCTGATTTGACATGTTGATTAGCTGAGTAGTGTAAATTGAATTTACAAAAGTACAGTAGGGCAGTGTTAGTATAAAATGTGTTGAGGAAAAACGTGTAGAAAAATTGAGAAATGATGAGACAAGGCGTACGTTTGAGTTTTCTTTGAAGAGATTTCTTGGTTCGTTGAGAAGTATATATGTTTCGAGCCAGCGTAATTGAGATATATTGCGATCTATAACAATGACGTCATATAGATAAATTTCTCAAAACGGTAATAATAGTATTTCGGTAAGAGGCGTCTTCTCCTACCGAATCTATACTAAAGTCTATAGCAAAAAATAACATTGATATATTAAACATAACGAAACACTTCTGTAGTAAAGTATCCAGCGGTTAATGGAAGCCAGGTATCATCCCCACTTTCACTATCACTTTTACTGTTAGATTATCGGCGAGAAGTATGAAATCCATTTTACTGCTAAAAGTTTTTATTTCCTTTAAGTTACCGTCACTATTGAAATCAGAATCATAACTGCTGTCTCGCCTAACACATTTTCCTCGAGGCCTTGAAACTTTGTTTACTAGCCTCACTTGTTTCGAGTGTTGGAGGTTGCTGATCATCTGGAATAATAAGTGAAGAAAGGCTCGAAAAATAATTAGCATGCTACTGAAGTTGATAGATTATGGTACAAGAAAGTTGAATTCATGAGTTAGAAGGTGTATTTTAGATGTGATTACCTGTAAAGCATATTGGCACAACCGTCTCATTGTTTTCCCAACCGATTTCGCTGCAGTGGCAAAGCTTGAGATGACTTTGTTTTCATTAACTTATAAATTCTTATTCTTGTCTTTACCAAGGTTTCGTTCTCTGTTATAAAGGACGTTTCTGCATGAATATCCTTCTGGACTCAAAACTTCAGATTCTCCAAGAGAATCAAGCCTTTCGAGCTTCGAATTGTCTTTCATAAGCTTCTTGAGAACTTTCATCTTTGAAATCTTCACCTATATCTATCTATATCTGGCATATATCTTCACCCAAGTACATGCATACTTTCCTGATCTCAACAATTTTACTTTGATCAATTTCCGTATACCAATCATTTTTGGGTTTGACAATGCTAAACGCATGAACTAGCATTATCAGAATATCGGTATCTTTAGATACAACTGCAACATTGGTATCTTTTAAGACAAGCATGCAGAACCATTCGCGTATCAGCTTGTTCGTGACAGCAACGAAAACTCTCTGAAGCCTCATCATTGGTTATCCTCCATTTTTTATCTTCTCTGTAAATATCATCTGTGTTTTCAAATTACTTCGAACCTCTACTTGACGGAAGAATCTGTTTGCTACTTTTATCAAATCACTCTTTTTTCCAATCTGGTTAAAAAGCGACAGCCAGTCATTCCCTTGCACCATTCCAAAACCTTCGATACGCACACTTTTTCCTGGTTCATCAGGATTGCATCTAGAGCCACTTTTGACACTGTCCCTTTTGTCGTAGAGTAGAATCGGGATTTGCAATGTTTGAACTGAGGTTACTGGAAAAGCAAAAACTTCTTCTAGGCTAACTGATTAACTTAGCAAAGCACCCATTGCTTGACGTTCCTGCTTTAATGCAGTTACGGTTTTTGGCGGTTTTTGGCGGTTTTTGGCGGTTTTTGGCGGTTTTTGGCGGTTTTTGGCGGTTTTTGGCGGTTTTGGCGGTTTTTGGCGGTTTTTGGCGGTTTTTGGCGGTTTTTGGCGGTTTTTGGCGGTTTTTGGCGGTTTTTGGCGGTTTTGCCTTTTTCTTCCAATCAGTGTCAACCGTTGCCTTCTCTATTTGGGTGTAAAAGTCAACTTTGCCTGTTATTAGCCTTTCCTGGATGAAATCTTTTAAAGTGTGTCCCCTTTCTCTAGTACATTCAACAGTCCTTCAATTATTTTGTGGTCTATTTCTTTGCCAGTAGTAATATTGTGCACTTGCTCAGATGGAAAAGGGTCGGTACCGTATGCTTTCAGTTTAGCTTTGAGGCTTTGAACGTGACTGAAATGCAGGCGACTTGTTTCTGGTGTTAGTTCTTGATGGGTGGACGATGTTGAAATTCGAACTTTTTCTCTGAGATCGTGCTGAACTTTTGCATGAATGTGCGAGGTTTATACCCAGTTGTTCACTGCTTGTGTGTTTGTACGATGGGGTCCAGCCAGTAGCAGCACCACGGGGGGGGGGGGGGGGACTGGGGGGACACGCCCCCCAGTTCTCAGCAGAATCGATTTTGTATTTTGTCTAAATTCGATGAGAAAATGTTGGGGGAGGGGTAATATTTTGACACCGTACTTATTGTGATGTAATCCTATGATTTTCAAACTGCCAATTTTCGAACAAAAGTATCTCATAGGCGTTCCCTTCGGATATAATTGGCGTTTCCAGTTGGTAAAAGGGCGTTTTCTGGTGGTAAAAGGGCGTTTTCTGGTGGTTTAAAGGGCGTGGCTTAAATTTGTTTGATTTGTCCCCCCCAGAGCTTAGTGGCTGGCGCTGCTATTGGGTCCAGCACTTTTTTTGTCTCCCCATTATAAACTTCTGTTATTAGATCACCATGGATATTTCTAAAACTTTTGCTTGATAAAATATCACCAAATCCTCTCATTTTTAGTTCTTCGAAAGGGTGGTCTTGTTTTTGCTGTTTATCTCGAAAAAAAAAATGCTGGAATGATAAATACCGAGCATGATTTGTATGATCGAAAGCAAAAATGTGAGCATGTCCCACTCTCCTTGCAAATGATGTTCCAGGTCAGCTTCCCTAACCGCTGACACTACTGATAACAATGGGGAGACATCTTGCAGATATGTGATGGTCATCTTTAACTTTGTCCTTCACAAGAGCTGAAAATGTCCTTAAACAGCTTGTTCAAACTTCTTCAAAGGTTTAGAATAGAATTGAAATTGTCTGTGGTTGGGTCGCAATTCTTGCAGCTCACATATCAGCAAAGCATCCATCAAGGGCTTCCTTGAAAAAGGCCTCCCTCTGCCTGCGTTGGCAGCAAGACTATTTTATAACTTGGTACTAAATGCAATATACAACACAAGATAGCGTAATTTTTAAAAAAAAAATCTTATCTATATCATTTTTAGAAATTTATGTATATGACGTCATCATAGAAACGTTAATTAATGAGCTATGTAAAGCAATTTTTGGTATACCTACTCAATGGACGTGTTTTTCTATCAGAGAGTGATAGAATATCTTAAGAAAGGACAATTAACAGTCCAAGAATGAGATTTCTGCGAAACAGTGGTGGTAAAAGGCCTATTTTGGTTTGATGACATCATCAGTCAATTTGCTGATATCAGCAAAATAGAATTTGTTATGCATCAAATCAAAGCTCCTTCTTAGAGCTATCCGAGTATGCAATTATTTTTATTATAAGACTTTTATTACAAGAGATATTAGCTTTCTTGTTGAATTATTTTTTTATATATGACGTCTCGAATCACGTGCAATCTAAAAATAATTCGCGATGGCCCATCTCGGAAAATCAATCTTTAGCCATTAAAATGTAGAAATCCGAAGAAAAAATTGAGATTAGGCAATTTGTTAGTTTTTCGCAGCCATTTCCCTGTCTATCAAAGCTGGTTGATATTCTCAAGATTAAACCAGTGACAAGGGAGTATCGTCAAATAGACATGATCATTGCAACGGCAAACAAGAGAATTGACATCTATAGTGTAGAGGTCAAGAACCTGAGAGGAAATTTCAAGTTGGAAGTATCTGTCGGCAAAGTAGAGAGAGAGCTGTTATTATCACTGACAAATCCAGAGTACACAAAGATTTTAAGAAGGTATCAGCATCTAAATGGAGTAGAGATGGATGACACGGATGATAAAGCAGAGCTACCTATCCATCTTATTATAGATGCTTCAGAGTATGCTCAGATTAAGACAGAAACAAAACCAAGGCTAGGAAAACCAGGAGAGCCAGTAGGAAACATTTATCCTTTGCCGATTCATCAAGAGTAGATTACGACAAGCTCTGCAGCCTTGACATTTTAGGATTAGGAGAGAGAGAGGTGGGAAATCAGTCAGTCTTTGGGGAGCTCGGGGAGCAATTAGAGCAGAAACCTGAGGGGTTCTTTGAAACAGGCTTGTTGCGGAAAGGAGATTTTCCACATTTACCAGACAATAAAGCAGGGAGTCTAGCTCGTCTAGAAAAGCTTATCAACAGATTAGAAAGGGATCCACATCTCTACATGAAGTATGACCAGATTATCCAAGACCAGAAAGAGAAAGGCATTGTAGAAGTGGTGGACCAGGAGCCAACAGGAAGAGCATTTTATCTCCCACACAAACCAGTCATAGGAGAATCAGCAGAAATCTCATTTGGGACATTTCAGTCAGAAATCGGAGCAGACCAATAACATTAGCCAGAGACATGAAACAAGCGTTCCTACAGATAAGAGTGAGAGAGGCCAAGCGGGATGTCCTACGATTTCATTGGGTGACAGACATGGACCGGAACAGAAAGGAGACTCTTCGTTTCACACGAGTCTTATTTGGATTGTCCCAATCGCCGTTTCTTTTAGGGGGGACCATTGAGCAGCTCCTCCGCAGTAAGGAGAGTGAATACACAGAGGAAGTTGAAGAAACTCGACAAAGCATCTACGTTGATGACCTGCTGTTATCAGCAAACAGACCAGAGGAACTAGAGGAATTAAAGAGAAGAGCAGTGAAGATTTTCAATGCAGCAGGGTTCGAGTTGCACAAATGGCACTCAAACGATCAATCTCTAGAGAGTTTCCAAGAGTGATGAGACAAAGCTGTTGGGGTTAGCATGGGACAAAAGGAAAGACACTCTAGCAATCAGCTTTCCAGAGATGGCAGAGAGAGTTACAAAAAGGACAGTTCTAAGCAGACTTGCTTCAGTGTATGATCCCTTGGGGATAGTTTCACCAGTACTCCTCACAGGGAAGATAATATACCGAGACATATGTGAAGAAGGATTATCATGGGATGAAGAGATAACAGACCAGTTACAAAGAAGATGGCAAAGATTCATCAAGTCATTACCTGAGAGAATAGAAATACCACGAAGCGTGACCCAAGCGAAAGAGTCGGTCAGAGGCATAGATTTACATACATTCGGTGATACAAGTGGAAATGGGGTATCAGCAGCTGTTTACGCTGTGGCAGAGCAAGATTCGGGCATTAACCAAGGGCTGTTAGTATCAAAGTCAAGACTTGCAAAAAAAGGGACTTTCCATTCCTAGGCTAGAACTAATCTCAGGTCAGATGGACGCAAATCTCATCGATAATGTGAAACAAGCACTTTAAGGACAGCCAGTAAGATCTTGTACTGGCTGGCTAGACAGCACTGTTGCCCTTCATTCGGTGAGAGGACAAGGGAACTATAAACAGTTTGTGCACAACCGAGTGAAGCAAATTCAGTTGAAGGATTACATGTCATGGCGATATGTACCAACAAACGACAATCCTGCAGATATTGGGAGCAGAGGTTGCCTTGCCAGTCGCATTGATCCAAAGTGGTTCCAAGGACCATCATGGCTTGCAACCAAACAAGACTGGCCAACAGATATTGTCACATCTCCAAGTGAAGACACAGAGAGGGAGTCCAAACTAATCAAGGAGATTCTGAGAGTTGCATATCCTGTCAAAAATGAGCTGGATGAAGTATTAGAGAGATTCAAGTACTGGAAGGCGATGGGGGTCACAGCATGGATCGTCAGATTTATCAGAAATTCACAAGCAAAGAAAGCAAGCATAATCAAAGTCCCATTATCTACCCCTGAAATCCATGAGCAGATAACCCAGTGGGTAAAGCGAGTACAGAGTAGAGCAAAGAGCAAAGACAGTTTCAAAGAAGATGAACAGAAGCTAAACATCCAGAAGAATGATGAGGGGATATTGAGTGCAGAGGACGGATTCAGGGACAGTGCCCTATTTACCTACCTTCAGACACACTGTTCACAGAAAAGCTGGTGATGGATTCTCACATAAGCACAGGCCACGGGGGAGTCAGCATGACAATGTCAAGTGTACGAGAGAGGTTTTGGGTACCGAGGTTGAGAAAGCTTGTAAAGAAATTGAGATTCAAGTGTGCAGGATGCAAGAGATTTCATGCAAGAGCATTCAACTGTCCACCACCTGGGATTCTACCAAAGGACAGAACTTGGGGAAGTAGGCCATTTGAGGTGATTGGCGTTGACTACGCAGGGCCAATCCGATACAGGTGTGGGAAAGCGATAGAGAAGAAAGCATATGTTCTTTTGTTTGCCTGCAGCCTCACTCGAGCTGTATACATTGAGGTTGTCACCGACATGACAGTAGAGCAGTTCATTCCATGCCTGAAAGGGTTGATTGCAAGACGCGGTAGACCTTCCAACATATATTCAGACAATGCTAAGACGTTTATTTCAGGCGCTGAGAAGCTAAATACCATGCTGAAGAGTGAGAGATTCAACAATTATCTTGCGAGGAACGACATCAAATGGACATTCAACTTAAGCAAGGCTCCGTGGTGGGGCGGCCAGTTTGAAAGAATAATCGGACTTGTAAAGCAGTCTCTTTACAAGGTCATCAGAAAAGCAAACCTAAAGCTTCCAGAGCTCAAAGAAGTTATGCTCGACATAGAGACAATCCTGAACAATCGGCCATTATGTTACATGAAGGACGATATCCAAATGCCAGAGCTTACACCCAATGTCATGATGCTAGGAAGTAATAACGTTCTACTACAAGAGGATATTGAGGCGATCAAGGATGGAGATTCAAGAAAACGAGGTAAATATCTTGAGCGATGCAAAGAAAACATATGGAAGCGGTGGTCCAATGAGTATGTCAAAGCTCTAAGAGAGAAGCATCATCTAGTGCATCATGGGAAAGAAAACCAGATATCAGTGGGAGATGTTGTTCTCATCAAGGGTGAAGCGAAGAATAGAGGTGGATGGGCAATTGGAGTAGTTGAGAGTCTTATAAAGGGAAAAGATAACATTGTCAGAGCAGCTAGGCTAAGATCAAAGAAAACAAGAATAGAGAGGGCAGTGCAAATGTTATACCCTCTGGAGCTAGCATGTGACGAGGAAAACAAGAAGACCGAGGCAAGAGTGAACGATAACGAGAACGCACAACTTAATGCACAAGCGAAGGAGTTCAGACCAAAGAGGAAAGCAGCTACAATTGCGGTAGAGACAATTAGAGAGACATTTTGTGATGAAGAGAGAGAACTTCCTGATGATTAAACATTTGACGCCTTTTCGGACGTCAAATGGGGGGAGTGTGTCAGAAACATGACTTTGTTTTGAACATTAGACTTTTATCTGGGACTATAGACCACACGATAGACCGTTAGACTTTATCCGGGACGTTAGACCTTTTAACTGGGATCTTAGATTTCTGTTTTGTTGTCATTATTATGCAAATTAGTTAAAACCGCGTGAGGAAGGAGGAGTGAAAGTTTTGTAGATGGCGAGAAGAGAAAAAGCGTGAAGTTTCGAGAGTTTTACGATGTTTTGATGCAGATTTTGTTGGTTTTAAATGCGAGTTATTTTTGTTTTCATGCTTCTACGATAGTTTGCGAAAACAGAACACAGCTTTTGGAAGTCTGCTGTCTTCCATACATATGATCTTTCCATGAGATGTTCATTAATTGGCGGAGATGTGGCTGCTGCACTTTATCAAGTCTCTTAATGTGACGTCTGTATAAAGTCCACGTTTCAGAGCTGTATAGAAGCGTTGGTATCACTATGGCTCTATAGACTTTCATTTTGGTCTTCAAATGGATTTCTCTCTTGTCCCACAGATGGCTTCTCAATTTTCCCAAGGCTGATGTTGCAGATTGGATTCTCTTTGTTATTTCTGCGTCTATACTTCCATTGTTGGAAATGGTACTGCCCAGGTAAGTGAACTTGTCTAACTCAGTGGAGTACCGTTCAGGAGCACTTCACGAGGGTTCAGCTTTGGGTTTTGGATGTCTTGAATTAGGACTTCTGTTTTCTTGGTCCTAGGCATGACACAAACTGCATCGGGAAATGAGGCCCTGGTATGGGAATACTGGGGTTATGGGGAGAATGTCACTACCCCTTAATCATTTCTGTGCTGGGTCACCCTTGGGCAAGCCTCCCTCTTCTGGGTAACCGAAGCAGATGATGAATTGGCATTTCACCATCTGTACATGCCGCAGAGTCTGGTCAACGGTGTGCTTTGGCAGAAGAGAATGCAATTCCCAATGGCAGGACAGCGGATGAGTCAGCACCGCAGTGCCGACGCGGTCTACAAGGGTGTCGTCGAACCTGATTCAGGATGCAGTTGGTCGCTTATGTGCAGACTGTCTTGGTCTATCCTTGCCTCTGTACTTCTGCTACCAACGTAGAGGGTGCTAGCAGTACTGGGCAAGCTACTAGTTCCTACGATTGACCAAGCTAGGAGGGGAGTGGAAAAGCCCTGTGGCGATGAAAGAAGGTGTACCAGCAGATTTGATGAACTGGAAGCCACAGCCTGATCTCTGCACACAGGCGATCTGGGTGTGATGGCCGTGCTCCTGCTGAAAAACGACAGCTTTGTAAGGCAGCTGCTCCGATGACCAGGCAGCTCTTTTCAGAGATGTACTGCTTGCCCCAATCCGGGGAAGGTCCCAGAAAAGGTGAACTAAAAATTGCTCGTTCATACACTCCTGGCTGGGAAGCCACGGTCAGTGGGAATCCATAACTGCGGTGGAAAACAGAGAAACTAAATACTAAACTTATCCTGGCATCATGGAATGTCAGAACCCTTCTTGACAATGAAGAGCGACCTGAAAGAAGAACAGCTCTCATCTCACGTGAACTGGAATGTTACAATATTGACATTGCAGCACTACAAGAAACCCCCTTCTTTGACCAAGGACAACTCAAAAAAAAATCTCACACGTTCTACTGGTCTGGTAAACCAGCTGGTGAGCAAAGAGAAGCAAGGGTTGCCTTTGCAACCTCGAATCAACTTGTTAAGATGCCCGAGTCAATACCAACTGGAAAAAGTGACCATCTGATATTGTTAAGAATTCACATCGGTCAAAAGAAATACCTGAAACTAATCTCAGCCTATGCACCAACAATGACTAACAACAACGAAACTAAAGAGCTTTCTACCATTCGCTAGACAGCCTGCTCTCCGAGACCCTCTGCTGCGGACAGGCTCATCCTACTAGGAGACTTTAATGCAAGAGTGGAAAAGGAACATGAGGCATGGCCTCAACTGCTAGGAAAGTTTGGAAAAGGGAAAATGAACTCAAACTGCGAGCTCCTTTTACCAAAGTGTTCTGAAGAAGATCTAGCCATCACAAACACATTCTTCAACTATCCAGACAAGTAGTATCACTCCTGGAAGCATCCAAGATCTAAGCATCCTACTCTCTTGGACTACATCATTATTAGGAGGTGTGATCTGAAGGATTTCTGCAGTACCAGAGCTATGAGAGGAGCCGAGTGCTCTACTGACGATTTCACGATTCGCTCCAAGTGTCACATTAAACCAAAACCTCCTCCTATGAAGAAAAAAGGGTCCAAACCCCCCAAGAAACTGAACGTGATAAAGTTGAAGGAACAAAGTGCAAAGGACCAACTTGTAACTGCGATCAATGAGAATCTCCAAACACTACCAACTGGTACCAGTAATGAACAGTGGAGATCCCTGAAGAATGCGGTCTTTAGTGCTGCATCAGATGTCCTTGGCAAACCTACTAGGAAATATGCAGATTGGTTTGATGAATCAAATGAAGAAATCATGGAACTTGTCAACGAAAAGTATTCGCTGTTCCACAGGACACTAGATGATAGATGTACCAGAGGGACAAGAAACAAATACAAGGACGTGAAATCTGAACTTCAAAAGAAACTAAGACAAATGAATAATGACTGGTGGACCAAGAAGGCAGCCGAAATACAGAGACAACAACGACTCCAAAGAGTTCTTTGCATCATTGAAGGAAGTTTATGGACCACAGCATGCTTGCTTAGACCCGTTGAAGAGTATTGACGGCAGCGTGCTCCATACAGAGAAACACAAGATTATGGAGAGATGGAGAGAACACTTTAATCTTCTGCTGAACCCAGAGACAATGCTGACGATGATGCGACCAGCAGCATCCTGTAACTACCTGTCAGGCATCACATGGACGAGCCACCAACTGCAGAAGAACTTGACATGGCCATCAAGAGAACAAAGTGCGGAAAAGCTGCAGGAGCAGATGGTATACCACCGGAGGTCTGGACATATGGCGGACCAGCACTCAGAAACCAACTGTTACAGCTTTTCTGCAACATCTGGTCATCAACAGCAGAAGTTCCCCAGGATTTCAAAGAGGCGACCATCGTGACCATCTACAAAAGAAAAGGGGACCGTGCAGAATGTGGAAACCACAGAGAAATTTCACTTCTATCAGTTGCAGGAAAGATACTGGCCAAAATTCTGCAATTTCGACTAAAGGCCCTTGCTGAAGACATTCTTCCTGGGAGTCAGTGTCGATTAAGAGCCAACTACAAGAAAAGTGTGCTGAACACCGTCAACCTCTCATAGTCACCTTTGTTGATTTCAGCAAAGCCTTTGACACAGTTCACAGAGAAACATTGTGAATCGTGAAGGTTCGGTAAATATCTTGAATCGTGATGGTTTATGGGATATTAAAGTTCCTGCTTCGAAAATCATTAAAGTTATTGAGAAAAATTTTAGGCATGTCACAACAGGAATTAAAAAACAAATTGACATTGAAAGGATCACTTTGATGTCACTACGATATACTGAAATCAATGCCAACTTTCAGGTTATTGTTGGCTATGCTGAGCCAAGTTGTGTCAGTGAACCTGTGATGCTGGATACATTAACCAGTAATATCAGACTTTATATAAGAGTGAAGGCCTTTTCCAATGCCAAAGATATGATCGAGAAAGCTAGGGTACTTAAGAGTCAGACAAAGGCAAAGTCACTGCGAAAGGAAATTAAACGATCTACTGGTCCTAAGGATATAGCCCATTGACATCATTCTATTCATCGAAGGACATCTAAAGTTACTTAAGCTTGCTTCTTTTGTTTTAAATTGAATACCTTAGAAAGTATTATCATAATTGTTAATAATTCTTCAGTTTGATCTGTTGATATAATTTATCAACTGCACTAACATAAACTGTATTATTAGAAATTGATGTTTCTGATGAAGAAAAAATAAACAAAAACTTAAATCACTTTCTGTCCATGGTTTTAAAAACTTTGCGCTTTAGTAGCTTTTCTTCTTCAACCTGATCCCACTGCTGGCATTGAAACATTGGTACCTCTTGCATTTCCTGTGGTACAAATAGTTCTCTGGATATAAAGTGCATTATTGTTGTACCCAAATGCGTAGAGGTCAGGATTGTCACTACGTCTCCCTAGTTTTCTTTGGCCACCAAAATACTCCTCCACTGTATCCTTACAGAAACGCTCAATTAGGACATATTCAAAACCCTTTGATAGTGGAAATTTTATTATTTCCGGAAACGCGGCAATATCCATTTCAATGCCCTCCATTGTCTGCCAAGAGATAAACATGCGAGCTTTGTCATCTTTGCAAAAATTCCCTGGGCGTTTCTCTATAATTTCTTTCCATTCCCTGAGAAACCCAAGCATCGAGTTCTCTAGCCATCCAAAACGCATATGATCTTTTGTTGTATATGGTGCAAGAAATGGTTTTTTCTTTCTTCTGTGCACTTTTATGCTTCTGACATTAAAACAGTCAAAGAAGCTGTCAAACATTTCACAATAAAGGGCAGTTCCAGCTACCTCTGGCGGACAATATTTCTAAAAAAAACAAGAGAAAAAGACTTGCTGAGAATCTGTGCAGCTAGATTCACTCTCATTACTGAAAATGGAGTGAGCTTTATGTGGTCAAAGCTGAGTCTGGCAAGCATTTTCAGGTCTCTATTTAAATCTTCATAATAAAGTTTTGAAATGTGCTCCCACATAAGGTTCTGCCATCCTTCCACATGAGCCTTTAATGTTTTACAATACCAGAGTGGAAAAGAAAATTTCTTGCCGTCTTTATCAGGTGTGGAGCATCACTGAAAAAGTGATAAATCTATATTTAGCATATAGATTGACAGTGCGGTAGCAGAATTTGGTTCCTGGTTCTTTATCCATAAGTTTGTGCATTCTGAAGAATGTGCAGTTGGCTGACGCTCCATCTGCTGTGCTTGCTACCAGCCACAGATTGCATCTCAGTTCCAGGATACCAACTGCTTCCCAAAAAATTGGCATCATCTGACTTGCTGTTACACTTGTTCTGTACAGACAGAACTTCAAATCTGTGCACAGCCCTCTGACTATGAAGGCAAGAGTATGTGTTGCAGGCTCATCAGCTTTCTCTAGACAGGCAAAGTTGCACTCATCACTGCCAAGATCTACAAAGCCAATTGGTTCTCTACTATGCTTGTCAAAAACTAGATTTGACTTTATCTTTATCTCATCCAGGAGAAGCACTACATACCTTTCTATATCAAAGTATTTGGCACTTAACCTGACAAGCTCCTCGACAACTCCTTCAGAGAATCCTGGTTTAGGGCGGATCCAGTTTTTGTAGTCTCTAAATGTTCTGCAACTGGGTAGTTTGATAACACCATCAGAGGTGTCTCTTGATCCATCAGAACTTGAAACAGATTTTTGGGAGAGAGATAGACAAAACCTGATTATCATGGGATGGAATCTTGTCCCACAATTTGATTTCGAAGATAATTTCTTCTGTTCCTGCCAGAATAATTAGAAAATTAAACGAACCTACCTGTAGGTGAAGTTTAATTGTAATTCTATGAGTCATCGGCCGTGATAGTGTGCGCTAGTGCATGCGAACCAGCCTTTACAGCTTAGCAAATGAAGCAATGACAAACCAGTGATATATAAAGGAAAAAATAGGAGAAGCTGGGAGGGAAGAAAAAACCATAAATAACCGGGAGGGCGTACCGCCGATGACTCATAGAATTACAATCAAACTTCACCTACAAGTAGGTTTGCTTAATTTTCTAATTATTTTGGCAGGAACAGAAGAAATTATCTTAATCTACAGGTAGGTTCGTTTAATTTTCTAATTCTATTTCGTCATCGTCCCAGCTCCCTACAGAGCTGCACAAGGTTTTAGAGCTGTCATTTATGCATTTGCATAATAGAAAAGTGAGGCAAAGGAAGATGCCAAATACCAAAGTAATCTCTGCTAGCAGAGACTCATTCAACATATTTGGGCAGGTAGAACCCTACATAATGAATAACGTGTAAACTAGCAGCTGAAAATAATATAACAGTAAACAAGTGAATAGGGCTGCTATAACATAACATGAAACATGGGTAAGCAAGGCTATAAAAAACCTAACATATATAGAAATGTGTAAACATAATTGTAAATGTGTATATGTGTAAATAAGTCTATAGAAAATCTTAAAATAACAGTTATAGTGTAAACAGGACAACCTAACATAACAACCCAACACAACAGTAAACGAGTAGTTAAGCTGAATTCACACTGGACGCGTCACGGCGCGGCGCGTCATCGAGCGTCGAATCAAGTACTTTTTCATGCTATTCACACACAAAGCGTCACGAAGCGTCGTGTCATGCGTTTTTAGCTAGATAAAATGGCTTCCTATCAGCAAGATGTGCTTATTGCTCTCGCATTACAAAACCAAGCTATTGCTTTAACGTTATTAAGAGAAAGAAAGAAACAGCGTTCGGTTTGGGTAAGAAAATTATGGAAGGAGCGTGAACGTCAGGGGCATTATGATAACCTGATTCAAGAAATGAGGGTACAAGACCATTCAATGTACTTCAATTATTTCCGAATGCTTCCTTCGACATTCAATGATTTGCTTGGACTTGTAGGCCCATCTTTGGTCAGAAAGACAACAAACCTATGGAAGCCGTTGCCTCCACAGTTAAAAATGGCAGTAGCTTTACGATATATGGCAACTGGACAATCTCAAGCTTCACTTTCATTCAATTACAGAATCGGGAGGTCTACAGTATGCCAAATACTTGACGAGGTGCCAGAAAAAATTTGGAAAGCACTGAGGCCTCTTTCTGTGGCCCAACCAAACACTCCTGAAAACTGGAAACGCCTGGCTGACGACTTTTGGAATTTGTGGGGTTTTCCTTTGTGTTTGGGGGCTCTAGATGGCAAGCACTGCGTAATTAACTGTCCTCCAAACTCAGGCAGTGCTTTCTTTAACTATAAAGGTACATTCAGTATAGTATTGATGGCAGTGGTTGATGCGAGTTATATGTTCACATTTGTTGACATTGGTGACTTTGGACGTCAATGTGACTCTAGCGTCCTAAACAATTCTCCTTTTGGTGAATGTTTGAATAGAGTTTGAATAAAGGATGCTTGAATATTCCAGTTCATGCTCACTTGCCAAACACTGATACAAAAGCCAAGTATTGTTTTATAGGAGATGAAGCTTTTCCTCTCAAAGATAATTTACTGCGTCCTTACCCTGGAAGAAACCTTGAAGAGAAATTATGCATCTTCAACTACCGACTCTCTCGAGCTAGGAGAGTGGTCGAGAACGCTTTTGGGATCCTTTCAGCAAGATGGCGATTCTTAAGATCACCAATACAGGATCACCCAGAAAAAGCCATTAAAACTGTTTTGGCATCGGTTGCTCTTCACAACTGGCTCAAGAAACATGAAGACACGCAGCAAGTTTACGGTCGTTTGTACTGCCCAATAGGTTATACTGACTACAAAGATTCACATGGAATTCTTCAAAAGGGCACTTGGCGAAATGAAGTGTCAGAATCTGGAGCTCTACAGAATATTGGCAAAATGGGAACAAATAACTATACAAAAGCTGCAGAATATTATAGATCTTTGCTTGCAGATTATTTTCTTTCTCCTCAAGGTGAACTCCCATGGCAATATGATTATATTCGCAGAACTTCTTATGATCCAGTTTCTTAACAGAATATTATTTCTAATGTTTTTAATATTTTGATAACATTGTCAATTTTCTAGAAATTAATCGATTTTTCTGAAAGAAGTTCTGCAACGTTTTATGTTATGAGGGGCCTTCTTAATTTAAAATTCAACTTTCTTTGATGAAGGGGTGTAACATATATAGAGCGGGGTTGAGGGGCCTATGACATCTTTTAGATTAAGGACCCTTTTTCCAAAGAGCTATTTGTTAGATAGAACAATTGGCTAGCCGTGATGGGCATCATTTTCTTTTTTCTTGCATTTTAAAGGGGATTAAACATTAAACATACTTACTCACTTAGCATACTTAGCATTAAACAGCATAGTATGTTTCGCATCATTTATTTGGTCATAAAGTGATGGTTTGTAGCCCCCATCCTAGAATTATGTATTTAATGGAGTTAGAAAGGCAGAAACTTTGTAAAAGTTAAGCCTAGCGCACACAGCAGATATTTGTCGCAAAAGACGAAGATTTTTGTCTCAAAAGACGAAAATCTGTAGTGTGCGGGGCAAAATCGCAAAGATTTTTGTCTTTTACGATTATCTTTGAGATCAAAAATGTTTGATATTTGTCTTTGTCTTTTACGACGAAAGACAAAAATCGTGCAATGTGCGGGGTCGAAAGACAAGTTTTTAATTTTTAAACCAATAAAACTTGGATTATATGGTCACGTGAATTCTGTGGAGCCTTTCTTTCCCGCCAAAAGAAAAAAGATCGAGAACGCCATGGAGAATACAGAAGACGAAGTCGGTATATGGACAGCAAGCAAAGAGGAGCAGCTTGTCGATCTGTGGCAAGAAAAGGCTTGTCTGCATAAGGTTACGTCTCCAGAATATTCAGACAGAAACAAGAAGCTAGCAGCCCTGAACGAAATTGCAACTAAACTTTCTTCAAACGGTGAGTGAATAATTTTGACTAGCTAGCTAGGCTAGTCCTCTTTTCTTAGGCCTACTCAATTTGAAGTGAAACATTGCTGTACGAATTCATGTTTTATTCATTCTAGTGAATCAAGTAAAAAAAAGAATCGCATCTCTGCGCACGCAATATGCACGCTCCCGCAGAATCCCAAGCAGTGGAAGTGCACGACCAAAAAAGACGAAGAAGACTCAATGGATAGAAGACCGCCTTCAATTTTCAAGCCCATATGTATCCAACAGAGTGTCTATTTCTAATTTGCAGGTACAATACAACACTAGCTAGTTGAGTTCATTATTTTTTGTTGCAACCATACTATCTTGCCATGATACTGATCCAGATGTTGAGCAAAAATATTGTTTCAAAAGCTCACGCTGACCCTTAGCACTTAATGAACAGTTTCTGTTTTTTGTCTTCTGTAACTCAGTTAGAGATTTGTCTAATCTCCAGCTGCCTTGAAAAAGCTCATGGTTGTCTCTTTCACTGTCACATGCATTTTTATATGAAGGCTGCTCATCAATCAGCATGTTGTGCAGACAACAAATTGCCAGCACAATTTGCTTAGCCTTTTCAGGCTCCAACATAATCTTTGTCAGCATCACCCTGAACCTATTAGCCATGATACCAAAAGCGTTTTCGACAACCCGTCGTGCTCTAGAAAGCCTGTAGTTGAAAATGTGCTGTTCATGTAACAGTTGTCTAAATGGGAATGGTTTCATGATATCATTTCTCAAGGGAAATGCATCATCACCAATGATATGATAATGACATTTGATGCATGTTTCCCCAAATTGCTCAGCTTCTGGAAAGGCAATTGATTTGTCTTTCATCTGTTGATTTAGAGGCGATGTTTCAAAAAGTCCAGCATCACCATTTCTTCCACTTGCACCAACATCAACAAATATCAACTTGTAGTCATAACTTGCCAATGCTAGAAGGACTATGCTGAAATATCCCTTGTAGTTGAAGTACTCTGATCCAGACATTTTTGGTTGTTTGATTGCAATGTGTTTGCCATCTAATGCACCAACACAAAAAGGATAGTCCCATAAATTGTAGAAACCATCACTGATTGTTTTCCATTGATGAGATGTGCTTGGAATCTAAAATACAAAAATATTAAATTTTAGTCTTCAACTGAAAGTTTATCTGAGCCACAGCTTAACACTGGTGACAGTGACTGTGATGGAGGCTTGGACGACAATGATGCCCCTGCTGCAGAGACACCAGTTTCAACAAGCAGGCCACTGGCTGCTGTTAAAAAATCCAAAACTGCAAAGCAGAAAAAGGAAGAGGAAGAACTCTCCATTCTGAAGTCTCTTGCATCATCTTTCTCTGCAGATGAAAATTTAGCTGCAAAAAAGGATGCAAAGCCAAGCCCTTCAGCTGCCTTTGGGGAATACGTTACACATGCTTTGTCTGTGATGGATGAGAAAACAAGACTTGTTGCAATGAACAACATTCAAAATGCTCTTTTTCAGGCACAGATGGGCTCTTTCTCAAATGAATTCAACAACCCATATCATGCTGGTCAACATGCTAGAATGCAGTCTTTCAGGCAGTCACTTGACCAGCAAGATATGAGTGAAGGGCCATCGTACGGACAATTCTAATCTTTAAAATTCATACAGTATATTGCTTTCACTGCACTCTTCAATGTTATGTGAGTTGGTTTTAATTAGCACATTAAATATTGTATTGAAAACCAAAAAGTAGAAAACAAAAAATGTTATGTACCTTAAGATATCTATCCTTAAGATTCTGATAAATTGCATCACAAGTTTCTGTCACTATTGATGAAATTGTTCTTTCTCCAAGTCTATATGAAAATCCCAGGCTGTGAAATGACTCTCCTGTAAAGATATGCAACATCTTATTATACCAATCAATATCTAAAATGATATGATTACCTCAATTTCTCCATGTAAGATTATCAGATTTATGATTGCATTCATTTTGATGATACTCAATTCAAAATGCTCATTATGATTGGCATTAAAGGTGAAATGGTTTGTGAAAGATATCAATTAGTAAGAAGTATTGTCATTATTGTTATTAAGTATTGCTACGAACTCTGTAGAAGAAACATTTAGAATATTTAAAGTTATTTTTATTATTCACAAATATATTTTTACTTTTCTCATTTGTATCCTATATTTTCTCTTTGAATCAAGCTGGCAGACTATTGTGAAATCTCACCTGTTGCTAAGTATCGTAGTGTGACTGCAAGTCTTTCTGCTGCACTAATTGATTTTCGCATGTGAGTGTCTTTTCTTTGAATCATTGGTCTTACTTTGGCAAGAAGAGATTTGAAAAGGTCTTTGTTGAGACGAAAATAGCGTTGATACATAGGTTTATCCTCCTATGCTAACACCTGAACAAGATTCTGATATGCTCCCAGCTCATTTCTACGCTCAATCCAGGATTTTACCCACATTCGTCTCGCAATTCGCCTCCTTCTTCTTCGTCTTATTAAAAGGATAATAGCCAACAGTGCTTTCTTTTTTGTCAAATTCATAACCTTTGTCAGTTTCTTGAGCAATTTTATTCGTGTTTGGAATTTTATTTTACGCGCCAAGAAGTTCAAACAATGTGAAAAAGAGGTCACAAAACTTAATCGAGGCACTAATCCGAAAAAAATCGTGCTGTGTGCGGGCAATCAGTTTTTATGAAAAAGACAAAAATCTTCGTCTTTTGCGACAAATATCTGCTGTGTGCGCTAGGCTTTAGACTGCTGTAGCTGATTTTCAAGGCTTCATTTGTGCATCATATTTTGCTAAAAAAAATCTACTTGGAAACAAAATGTTTTTTTAACTTAAAAGAACTCTAGGATAAAAACTAAAAAATCGTGTTTCTACTTCAAACAAATTAAATAAAGTTCATTCTATGCTTGAAGGACAAGGATTTTATAATGAACATTTGCGTATCCTATTTTTTAGAATCCCTTTCTTTGCAAGAAAATTGAAAACAAACAAATATTTATGTCTAGTCACTGATTAAGTGAGTTGCGAACCAAAGTATGCTTCTTTAATCTTATCGGAAGGCACATTGACGCAATACTGTATTCAAAATAGATGTGAACAACGTGAAGTCATGAGTCAATATTTAATTATTTGTCAACAATGATTGATACAAAGGAAATCAGGAATATAAAATTGCCACACCAAGCAGCCAGATTACTATGAGTCAGGAGTCTATTCTTGAGTTCTCCACTGTACTTCATGCAAAACTTGTTGAATCTTCAATTTCGCCAAACTTTTTTGATAGGCCAACAATTTTTTTAGTTCTTTTCCTATACTTTGACCGTAAAGACCGTCTTCATCCGCCTCCTCTTTTTTGCTAGCCGATGAAATGAACTGATTGTTGTTTTCAATCACCTTCATCAAAAACTGGCTGTTGTCAGGGGTTTTTTGTTGTCTGGGGCGTTTGGTGTTTTTTGGTTGGGTACTTTCTCGCAGAGAGTCCAACTGAGCCACAGGAGATCCAGCTGCAGCTCTATAATTTATAGGCACAGCACTCTCGTAGGAAAGCGGAGTGGCTGGTAATTCTACAAAAGAATCCTGTGTGCAATCTTGGGTAACAGTACTATCCGAAATTTGGAATGCTGGCTTGTTACCTTTTCTTGCTTCGCCAATCAAATCATGCAGACATTCGGTGTCAATGGTGCTTTTGATTTTTGATGATTCTTGGTGGCCTTCCTGCTCTTGAAGAACAAAATTTCCCCTTGTTTCTCTATGTTTCATGAAGGGGGCAAGGAACAGCAACTGCTTGAAGAATGGCCATGTTGGTTCTATTGGTTCCCCACCAGCGCTCCCAGATGGCTTGTACTCCTTTCTCACTTTCATAAATCTGTCCCTTAAGCTTTTAAATGTTTTCCGAGCAAGGTTCATATCTAAGAAAAAACAGTGTGTCAATGATGGATACTTTCAACTAGATATATTTTATAAGAACTGTCCTATCACTTGAGTGAAGCAAAACTTTTTTTATGAGCATTAACTTTCAAAATCGACGAACTTGTTTAAAAAAACAGGTTTTCAAGTAATCAAAATTCTGTTGAGTAAAAAAACATCAAGAAAATACAAACCTTCGCTGAGTTCTTTTTTATTTTCGTTCTTTAAAAATTTCTTGGCACACAGGCTTCCAGGCATTCTCTCGGACAATCTCATCCTTGTACTCTTTTTTGCTAGTATCGTACAAGCACGGTAATTTCCGAACAGCTTTGATCAGAAGTTTTTTGTTTATATTTTTAGCTGCCATCTTTCTTGACTTTACTATTGTTCTGGAGTGTCACCGAGCGTCAAAGTTAAATTTATTTAACTTTGACGCGTCGTGACGCATGGCTGAAAAAACGTGATGCGTGCGCATAGCAGCAATTAATGCAAACCATATTTGGTCAGCGTCATGACGCGCCGCCGCCCGGGTGCTATGTGATTTATACTTGGAAGACGTGACGTCGAAGCGGCCCGGGTGCTATGTGATTTATACTTGGAAGTGTCAATTCCAGCTTGTGTAAGAAAATCTTTAAACCATCGTGAAATTGTATCAGCGGAGACAGGTCAATGAGGACGACAAAATGAGATTAAAAGTTGCTGGTTATCACCTCGCAACAAAGCAGTTGCTTCGATATATCTTGTTAAGTGTGTATAGATACAATGTAGGCTCAGAAACATCTTTTTCATAGACAATTGGCTATTGATGAAAACGGGGGGGGGAGTTTGCTTAAGTTTATCAATTATTTGGAACGTGTCTGCGGATGGAGTAACATGCAAATTGTCCAGTTGTAAGGCCTGTATAGTTTGACGTCGTTGGCCACTTAGAAGGCACAACAGAAATTTAATCGAAGCGTAAGAGCTCTAAGTGACAAATCCTGAACACAAGGTTGGCTGCGGATAAAGTTAAATACGGAATGCTCGTTCCAGACAGATTGATACTTAGGAAGTGTCTTGTTTGATTGAAGAACACGGAGAATGCAGCTAAAGGGAGGAAAACAGTAAAAATTTTCAGTGGTCCAGGGGAATGTGAATGCATTAATTGCAAAAGCATTAGGATCTGGCCGGAGAGAACAATATTTATCAAATTGTTTGTTTAATCTTGAAGCGAAAAGGTCAGTTTCTGGTTTAAAATTCAAACGAGATAAAGCATTGATTAAGCATTGATTTGATATCATCCACTCTGCATATTGCTTATAGATGACATTACGAAAAGGTGACATTATATTCACCAGGAATATGACAAGCAGTAATCCAAATTTGGTTAATATAACAAAAATTCCGAATCTTTATTGCCATGGTATTGCAATTATGGCTATGATTGGTACCCATGTGATTAATTAGCGCAACAGCAGTTGTATTATCAAGCATTAATTTGACATGTTTGTTTACAAGCTGTGTTTTAAAACTTTTGAGGGCAAAATAGGCTGCTAGCAGTTCTAAAACGTTAATGTGATGTAAGGCTTCAGCTGGGGACCATGGCCCCCCAGAGGAAATGGAGTTGAGTGCAGCTCTCCACCCAGAAAGTGAAGCATCTGAGTATAGAGTCAGGTTGGGGGGTGACCGTGATATGTATGTAAAACTGTCATCTAAATTCAAAAGCCACCATTCTATATCAGACAGGGCAAGTTTACTGAGCCCCATAATAGCATCAAAATCGCCACGAGAGGTCTTTAACGCCTGTATTTTATCATTTTCGAGTGAGAGATAATGTATTCCCCCAAAAGGAACTGCAGGGAGGCACGAGAACATATAGCCAACAGCTTTTGCAGTATTACGAATAGACACAGCATGACAATGTACTTTTAAATTTTGCAAGCATTCCTTTATCTTTCTTTGTTCAACGCTCAGCAGGTAAATTAATTGTCATAGAAATCGAATCAAGAATGAAGTCTAGGAATTTGATTTGCTGTTTAGGAAAAAATTCTGATTTTTCTGGATGTACAACAAAACCAAGGTCATTAAATTGTCTGAAAGTAGATAGCACAGTATTAACACAACCTTCATATGTACCACTTTGTAAATTAATATCATCAATATAACTTGCATAAATGTGTCCCTGTGATCTTAATGTAGCAACAGGGGGCTTCAAAAGTTTAGTAAATTGCCTTGGACAAGATGCCAAGCCATTAGGATGAGCAGTATAGGCATACAAAGACCCTTCATAGGAAAATTTTAAATATCGCTGGCATGAGGGGTGAATTCTGACACTGTAATATGCGTCTTTAAGGTCAATAGAAGCCATCCAGCAGTTTGGTGTAATCATAGCAAGTATGCTTTGAATAGTTTCCATTTTGAAATGATATGCAACAAAAGAATTTAACTGTTTAAGATTTAGAAAAAGAGGGATCTTACCGTCCTTCTTGGGTAGACAGAAAATTGGAGAAATGAACTCTCCATTTTCATGAGCACATCGTTTAAGCACATTTTTCGATAGCAAATCAGAGATTTCTCGCTCAATTAACGGAGCGTGTTGATAAGAAATTGAATTACCCGCATACTGAAGTTGAATTTCAGGGGGTTGAACAAATTCAATCAGATCACCAGAAACAATTTGTAGTATATAAGGATCAGAAGTAATCTTTGACCCGAGTCCCGCAGAAAAAGATTTTACTCGAAACAACAAATAAGGGTGTAAAAAGTTGATTATGAAAAAATCTAAGGTTGATACTTTGTGAATTACATTTTCCAGTTCTTTGAGAACTTCTTCCCTCTATGGCTGAATGGTTGGAGATTGCCCTGACCTCTGCGGGGAGGGTAACCTCTCCCCCGCTGCAATAAAAAAGAATTGTTTTGAGAGGCGTAATTCCCAAAATGTTGATATGGGTTTCGACGGGAGGGTCTGGCAGAAATATTTTGAGTAAAACGGCTCATTGCCTTGACCCCTTGCATTTTTTTAGCAATTTCATCACCGAAGAGCAGAGAGGTTGGCTTTGTAGTGCCACTGCATGCCGCTATATATGTCGGATTGACAGAGGGTCGCATGGCCGCTTTGCGGCGGTAAGAAAGCTCTTTGCAAACAAAACCAAGAAGGGTTATAGCATCAATTTGTTGCAAAATCACAGATTGGCAATCAAGGGGAGATTTGGATTCCCTGTGCTCCGAAATATCATTTATCGACATAGCGATAGCACCAGATGCTGTCAAAATGGCATCTTGAAGGGCCGTAAACGATTTATCGGCCGATTTGACCTCTGGCCTAATTGTTCCCAATACTTCTTGGTTAACCAGAGGTCGATAAAGCCCTGTGCAATTCTCCGAAATTTGATACTTATTTATCAACTGCTTTCGTTGAGCAGACTGAATTCTGCATGAAATTTCTCATTTAAAATTTTAGCCAAATGGTCTGCAACCGGCGGACCTTTAGGAACTGAAATTGCAGTAGCCATGACGATTTCATCAAGAAAGGTATCCTGCGTGATAGTATTATTGGGATCTACCATATCGTCTTGGAGATTGACATCATCATCAATGTCCTGCTCACCAAAGATACTTAAAACATCGTCAACTGGAGGACGAGTCTCTGAATGATGCCCGGCTATAGAAGGGGCAGGTGCGTGAAAATTTTCATCCTCTGTATTGTGAGGAAGAAGCAAAGTTTGGCGATTAGGGTTGACAGAAATAGTGGAAGAATTGGTCATATTGACACGCCTTCGTTTTGCGATTGGAAATTCCTCGCCACAGTCAGATCCCAACTGTAAGACATCCTCTTGGGAAATCTGTCGGAGGGATCTATTACGATTTTGCTGGGAAACAAGATCCAGTAGAAATTTATTTGAGGACATGATGTTTTCATTCATTTTTTGCAGAATAGAGACCATACTATTAGGCTCTTGGGAGGGTCTGTCAACAACATCATTAAGACAGGAATTAGTTCCCTCGGGTTCAAAGGTTAAATCAGGGGCTAGGAAACTTTCTTCCCTAGCCATCATACAACGGTGAAAAAATAAGAACAATTAAGAAAAGAACTGTACTTATCTGAACAATAAAACAGAATGTCCACCAGGTTATGCTCGAAAAAACAGCAAAAGTCGAAAAATCTTTGAAGGGAGTATCAAATTCTCGACTTGTTCACAACGCATGAACACACAACTGGTTCACATGCGCTAGCACACACTATTTTTCACCAGACCAGAGCTAATTTCTTCAGATTCTACAAATCTGATCAAGTTTGAAGCAGTTATGTTTGTCATTGATCACTTATTGGAAGTGTAAATATCATGCTGCTCAGGTAAAAGCCGAGAATGGGTAGTCAATAATTTTCGGCTTCAAACATTCCTGACTGATTTCAATTGACCACTGAGCCCCTATTTTTAGTGTTTATACTCGCTTGCAAAGCTGCACAAAACTCTGGCAGCAGTGGTTCACTGGTGAATGGACAATAGTATCTTTCACTATACTTTTGCCAGATCGTTCCTTAACAGGTCTGTCAAAACTTTTTCTTGGCATCTTTAAAGTTGGAAGTGCTCCAGGTTTCAGTCCTTTCCTGTTTGACTCGTCTGAAATTTAAAAGGAAACATTCTTAAATGAAAGATAAACTGACGAGGCTTTTTATGATGCCCTTGCTGTATACGGTATTTTATGGTAAAAAGTGGGTATTTGGTATCTTTAATGAAAAAGGGACATCTATCAGGTATCATAGAATTTTAGGACGGGATAGATTAAGTTGATTATAGAACTTCTGTTTAAAGGCTTGGTCAACCACGTGACTTTTTGTAATTTCGTTCAGCAAATTTTGTCTCCATTTTCTTTTTTCGTAATTTGTTGGTGCTGGAAGTTTAAATATTCCTATTCCTTTTTTTCTACGATTTGTCCCACAGTCAAAAACAGCCCAATTATCCCCTGGCATTTCAATGATAAGCTTACTAACACACCACACCAGTATACAATAACAGGGGCCTATAAATCGTGTGCACAGAAGATGTCACGTGACAGTGCTTTTGGTACAACAATAACATAACCGTTTGATGTTTGCCGGCTTTCCAGACCAGGGTACTTCTATTGACTATGTACAAAATTTAGGCCTTTCAATGGAAAATGATTTTCAATCCTGATGCCACTAAGTAAGTAAAGGAAATTTTATTTTCGAAAAAAAGGCAACACCAACAGCATCCTCCGCTTATTTTCAATGAACATGAAATAATTGCTAAAAACAAACACAAGCATCTTGGTCCAATTTTGGATGAAGCAATCGTAAAAGGCAATAGGGGAATCGGAATCATTCTCTTCTTATCAAGATATGTTCAAAGAAATGTACTTGTCCAAATGTATAAGCTATATGTTAGGCCACACCTTGACTACGGTGATGTAATTTACCAAGATCAAAACATATCCTATTAACGTAAATTAGAATCAACCTAATATAAGGCAGCACTGGCCGTTAGTGGGGCGTGAAAGGGCACAGGCATGGGCAGACTACTGGAGGAGCTCGGCTGGAAGTCGCTACTTAACAGACGATGGTACCACAGATTTTGTCGATTCTACAAGATTGTCAATAATCAGAACCTCCAGTATTTGCGCAGTTTTATCCCAGATGAAAATCCCTACAATATAACCTACGTCGTCCTACCTTCCTTAGACCAGGAACAACCAATGCACAAAGATTTTCTAAAAGTTTTTTCCCATTCTGTGTTCAAGCATGGAATGACCTTGGCCCTGAAATCTGAGGTGCTCCGACAATATCTGCATTAAAAAGCTTCTAATCTCTAAGATTTGCCCCACTCAAAAATCGTTGTAAAGTATTACCAACCTCCGTGATTCGTCTATCATAGCCTGACTTCGAGTTCATTTCTCCTACTTATGCGAACATCGATTTTATCATAACTTGCTTGTGCAAGCCCTATGTCTAAATGTGACTTAGGATTCGAATCTACGATCAACTATTTCCTGCATTGCTGCCAATATTCACTTGATAGAATGAACCTGCTTTATAAAATATCTGATATAGTTCGCAATGATATTACTCAACTGCCCGACGACCATTTATGTGATCTACGTCTTACAACGGCTTAAATCTCTGAAAAAGATAGAACATGAAATGTCGCTTTGCAGTAGATCAGACTGAGCATGAGCTGATCTGAGCATAAAGTAGATCGAGAATGAAAATTCCCTTCGAACTAGACCAGAGAAAAGATAAGCTCGGAAGTAGATAGAGACTGAAAATTCCCTTTGAAGTAGATGGAAACTGAAACTTTGATTTGATGTTGATCAGAATGAAAATTCACTCAGAAGTAGATAGAGACTGTAACTTCGCTTTGCAGTAGATGAGACTGAAAATGCGCTGTGAATTAGATAGAGAATGGAAATTTGCTTTGAAGTAGATCAAACTGAAAATGCGCTCTATATTAAATATTGCTTCGCTCTAAATTAAACTTTAAATTTTCCCACCAATTTATAGCATTTGCTTCCCCAGAACTGATTGTTAATGTAATTTAAAGATGTCATCCTCTCTATCTGAACCTTTGTACTCTGTTCTTTGTACAGTATGTATGTTGTTCTGTCTTGATGTTTTGATTAACAAACTGTGATGTTGTAGAGAACGATTAGGTCTAAATTGCAAAGATCAGTTGTTGGATTGAATATGACATGAACATATGAGCTTGTATTTGTCTCCCTCGCTATTTTGTCTAGTTTAGCCATGAGTATATTACCAGAACGATTTATGGGTGGCGATTTCGCTCTGAAGCTTCAAAATTTTGAATGGTGTGCTCTGGCAAAATCATAGAATGATGACACATGCCTTACGAAATTATTTGCCTTTCTTCAAGGCCCTGTCGCTGCCTATTATGAAGCGCTTTCTGTCACTAGTAAAGATACAATTGCTCATTTGACAGAGAATTTACATGCATGCTTTTCACCGATTACTGATAAGGAGTTCCATTATTGCTTACTTGACGAAATGACACTCTGCCCATCCAAAGACCTAGCACTATTCTGATGGGGACTGAAGGATACCCTTCGCAAGGCAGAACCAGGTTTGTCTGATACACACTTCAATACTCTGATATGTCGCCAATTTATGAAAGCTTTGCCATCGGATCTTCAGCTTAAGCTTTTGGAATCAGATCCCACGCCAAACCTTGATACCATGTTGAAATTCGCCAAACGCATTCGTGCCTCCCAAACTTGGCCTTGGAGGGGCGGTGACCTCACTAAATGTGCTACTTTGCCAGCCGATTGCCTCAGCATGACAATCCTCATTTTCCTTAACAGGCGTCGCCTTGTTCTGACCACCCCAACCATCGTAAGAAATCCAAGCTCTAACAGCCAAAGTGGATGGCCTAATTGAAGGACAAGCCAGTTTAGTTGCTTCCCTTGCAACATCAAGCCCTTCATTTTCTCAACCTGCTGCTATGGACAGAATAGTTTGCTTTGATTGCCAACAATAGGGTCATGTTGCCAGAAATTACCAACACCGTGGTGATACAATAGGGAGGCAGCACTCAAAAAGCAGAGGACAAAACAGGCCTAACAATAACATTTCCTGCTCTGACAGGGACATTTATCAAGAGAGTGTGCAAATAATCGGACTGCAAATATATTTCATAGTAATTAATAGAGAGTGCGGGAAAATAACCGACCCGAGCGAGGCTCGAACTCACGACCCCTGACTTTGTACGTCAAGTGCTCTACCGCTGAGCTATCGGGTCGTGCTTTCAAGCCAACACCCAAGGCCGAGTCATTCACCCGCACTGCCCCTCTCTTTTACCAGATACACAGGGGAGCCATCGCAGCTCCATCACAAAGTGCAGAGGACCTGAAGAATGAGAGAAGACTGTCCACCTCATTCTTCAGGTCCTCTGCACTTTGTGATGGAGCTGCGATGGCTCCCCTGTGTATCTGGTAAAAGAGAGGGGCAGTGCGGGTGAATGACTCGGCCTTGGGTGTTGGCTTGAAAGCACAACCCGATAGCTCAGCGGTAGAGCACTTGACATACAAAGTCAGGGGTCGTGAGTTCAAGCCTCGCTCGGGTCGGTTATTTTCCCGCACTCTCTATTAATTATCTTCGAAATACTGTTGTCTGTAAATATTTCATAGTGTTAATTATGCTGTACCACAACAGCAATTGTTCCGGAAGTCTTTTTCACCATCTTTAAACTTCCATGGAGTGCCTCGATAATGGGTAGGAATGACGAGCTCCCCTCTATTTTCTCTGCTGGATCTGCTTCTGAGAAAGTCTCAGTTCCTCACCATCCCCTTTAGGATGAATTTATGATATGATGAGAATTAAGAAAGCTCATAAGACCGCCTATCACCCTAAAGGGGATGGACTTGTGAAGAGGCAAAATCAGACATTGCAGCAAATACTGTCTCACTTTGTAGCAGATAGTCCTAATGATTGGGACCAGTGGTTGGAACAGGCAGTATTTGCTTACAATACTAGCATACACAAATCCACAGGTTTTTCCTCTTATTAGATTGTATTTGGTCACCACGCACATGTGCCTCTTGAAGTTGAGTTAAGCCTACCTTTGTATAACCCTTTAAATCATATAGTCAGTCCCTTAGAAAATCTATTCAGAATGCTAATATTCTTGCATTGCATTGCAAGGAACAAAAAGCCTGATGGTTTGTACCTTCATCCAGATCTGCCCGAAAGAATTCTCTAAAGACGCAGAAGCCAAGTGCCAGAAATGTTAAGAGCTTGGAAGGAAGGAAAGACAGCATACTTTGTAAGGGACAAGCTTGTTATTTCTGACAAACAACTTGTTCACCCTGCCAGCAGAAGACGTCCAAGATCAAACTTCCAGACAACTCACTTTGGCCCTGAAAATGTTGAAGATGAAACTGAAGTCACTTTTGCTAGTTCATTATAAACTGCTTTCCTTATATATTCACATATGGGTATGTTGTGCTACTTTTGATGTTTCAAAGTTCAAGGCTTCTTTTTGTATTGCCTTTTCATTTTGGTAAGAACCCCTAAGCATCCATGTGGTATTTGCCACAAAAATGTGAATAAGCATGGAATTCTTTGTGATCATTGCAACTTTTGGCACCATATAAAATGCAATAAAATTTCTGTTGCAGAGTATGAAGCACTTTCAACTGACCCTGATGATGTTCCATGGTTTTGTATAAACTGCACAATAAGAAATCGTGAATCCATTTTTCCTTTTGGTTCAATTGAAAATGAAACATTACTAAATCTTTTTGATTATGACAAACCTTCTGTTGTTGACTCATTACCATCATTTGAAATTACATCTCGTCTTACCAATTTGTCTAACCTGCAAGACAATGATATTGATGAGCAAGTGCCTTCTAACATTGATTCTAATTATCATACTATTCAAGATTTATCTTCTTCTGATACTTCTCCCACTGATCTTTTCTTTTTACATATGAATATAAGAAGTCTTTCCTGTCACTTTGATGAACTTCAGTCTTTATTAGTTAATCTTAATATTGATTTTCATGCTGTTGCTGTTTCTGAAACATGGGATTCTTTTGCAAGGCCATTAAGTACAAATGTAAACACTTTACTTTCTACTAGGTCTCAAAGTCAAAATGGTGGTGTTGGTCACTACATCAAAACTTGCTTGGGTCCTGTTCCAAGGCTTGACTTGGTCAGTGACAGTGATGAGTATGAGACAGTGTGGGCTGAAATTGAAAATTCAAAAGATAAAAACATTTTAATTTGTTGTGCGTATCGACATCCAAGTTCTGAAATTGAACATTTCAATGAATATATTCAAAGGACTTTATCTAACCCCTCTGTTGCAAATAAGCATGTTTTCATATTGGGTGACTTCAATATCAACCTACTAAACTGTGACTCTCATACCCCTACCTGTGATTTTGTCGTCAGTCTCCTTCTTTCTGAGAACTTTCTTCCATATATAATCCATCCAACTCGAGTATCTTACCATTCTTCTTCTATTATTGACAATATCTTCTCCAATGTTTGCAATTTAGACACCAAAAATGGCAACATTTTGACTCAAGTTGCAGACCATTTTCCACAGTTCTTAATTGTTAGAAAGGTGGTTTTTGCAAACAAGACCCAGTCATATTATCAGCATGACTATTCAAAATTTGATCAAGATAAGTTTATAGCAGACTTTAACAGCCTTAACTTTGCGTACCTGGATGACAATCAAAGCAATGCCAGTGCAAAATTCAGTAGGTTTCTTGGCAATGTTGATGAAATTGTGAAAAAGCATGCTCCATTGAAGAAGCTTACTAAAAATGATTTGAAGTTACGAAATAAGCCATGGATGAATAGTAGGATCCAAAAAATGATGCGTCTCAGAGATAAACTGTTAAAAAGAATAAGTAAAAGACCAGATGCAGCAACTAAGCATTTATATAAACAATTTAGAAACCGTGTTGCAGTTGAGCTCAAAGAAGGCAAGAAAAAGTACTTTCACAATTATTTTAATGTCAATACTAACAATATGAAACTGTTGTGGACTGGAATAAAGTCAATTATCAGTATCAAGAACTCTCGTGTAAATGTAATTAACATTTTTAATAATTTTTTGTTAATGTAGCTGATGGTGTTACAAAGAATATACCCAGATCCCTAAAGTCTCCCTTGGAATATCTTGACAATAGAAATCAACTTTCTTTCTTCATAAATCCTGCAACCCCATATGAAATATCAGATATAATAGATTTGTTTAAAACTGGTAAATCAATAGGTCCAAATAGTATACCTTTGAAATTATTAAAAATTCTTTCAGTTCATATTTTTTCCCCCCTATCCAATATCATCAATGAATCGTTTCAATCTGTTATCTTTCCTGAAAAAATGCAGCAAGCCAAGATCATCCCTTTATTCAAGAAAGGTTGCCCCATGACTGCTTCAAACTACAGACCAATATAACTCTTGTCTGTTTTCAGTAAGATTGCGGAGAAATTGATGTATAAGCGGTTATACAACTTTTTAGAAATACACAAAACATTATATGACCTCCAGTTTGGTTTTCGTGCTAGTCACTCTGTTAATCATGCATTGTTCAGTATGACAGAATAGATCAAGAATTCTTTGGATAACAAAAAAAATTGGGTGTGGCATTTTTCTTGACTTACAAAAAGATCCTTCTTGACAAACTGGAACACTGTGGTATTCGAGGAACAGCCCTAGCTTGGTTTAGATCTTATCTTAGCAACAGAAGTCAATATGTTACAGAAGTCAATATGTTTCAGTGAATGATTGCAATTCCAGTCATTTGAATGTTACCTGTGGTGTACCTCAGGGATCTGTCCTTGGTCCACTTTTGTTCCTAATCTACATCAATGATCTTCCCAACTCATCTTCCAAGTTATCCTTCTATCTCTTTGCTGATGACACAAATATTTACTTTGAATCTCACAGTTAGACTGATCTTCAAAAAGTGGTGAACAAAGAGGTCAGACATGTCAAAAAGTGGCTAGATGCTAACAAACTTGGTTTATATGTAAATAAAACAAACTTTGTAATTTTTCACTCTCCACAAAATTCGTTGAATGACAGCATCAATATTAAAATAGGTAATCAATATGTAAAACAAGCTAAATATGTCAAGTTACTTGATCTCCTTTTAGATGAAATATCATTTAAGTGAACTTTCCAAGAAACTGTCAAGAACTTGTTTATAATCTTCAAAGTAAGGCATCTTCTACCAACTAGTGTTCTAGTCTCTTTATATAACTCTTTATTTTCTTCATTTTTCCAGTATGGAATCATTGTCTGGGGTCTCACATATGACATCCACACTAAACCAATATATCTACTTCAAAAGAAAGTTGTCACAGCTCTTGCCTTTAAAAGCTTTACATCTCCATCTACACAAATTTTCTCTGATTTAAAAATTCTTAAGTTTTACTGATTTACTTTTACTGGAACAGCATTACTGATATCATCAAACAATCTCCTTCAGTTTTTATTTTTCGTAGTGAACTCAAATCTTATATATTCTCCACAAAATACCAACTTTAATTTAAAATGTCTCTGAAGATTTCTACAATCATCAAATGAACTAAAAACGTTAGTACCATAAAATAATAGACTTTTAGTACAGGGGGTGCTCTCTCCTCGATTAGTTTACCTATGGGAAGAGCTCCTCCTTAAGAAATTCCATACCCACAAACTTCCTTTAAATTAATTTAGTTCTTTTTGTATACTTTGATATTATTTGCTGTTGTTAATGTAGTTTTGTACTTGTTGTTAGCTGGAATTTGTATGTTGGAATTTTAAAATGAAAACTTGAAACTTGAAAACTTGCTAGACAACAGGTAAAAAAACTAGAAAGAAGCAGATCTAATCATCCTTGCTACAAATTTAACACTTGTTGCGGTCACGCAGGCACACTCGCTGTGGAAATCTAAAGGTTTTTGTCGGTTTTTGTTGGTTTTCCTGTCTCTATGTGACCCAAGAAGCCTTTATGAGACATCTGCATATCTTGTTGTACGCCCCTGTGTCTTCTTTAACAGTCAACTTTGTTTTCAACGATCCAAAAAGTATTTTCTTTCCCCGTCCCCTCAACCAATTCTTATTTTTATCCACTGCTTGTGCATGCAAAAAATAAACCAAAAGCAAATTCCTTTGCAAGATCCCTAACAACCCATTAGCGTCATAGACATCTCACAATTCAAAAAAGTTGAGTGAAGTTTAGTGAAATGTGCAGTCAGGTTTTGCCACCCTTGCTAAACTTTGCTCAACTTCACTAAACAAAAGTTGAGGGAAATGTTTAGTAAAATTTTTGGTCGTTTTGCCAGGGCTTAAGATCTTTTTCAATCTCAAGTCTCTGCACCTACACTGATGAATAATTTAGCAAGTTCTCTGGTAATTTTTCCAACTTTTGCTCTAATAGGTAAAATTTCACTAGTTTTTGTTCAAAAAAGTCAACTCTGAGAAAGCTCTCTTTAAATATTCTTTAAATTGTGTTTAGTTACTCAGTTTTTATCCTTTGGTAGTGCCAAATCCTCAGCAAAAGATGGGTTGATGCTGCAAAATCCGGAACCATCCTGGACTTATGGAAGAAAATTAAAGATTTCCCTAATTACACATGGAATTAATCATATCCAAGTTCAAAAATTGATGGGAAAATTGAATGAAAGCATTTTTGTGGAACACCCATTCATTTCCAATTACATTTAGTCAACAGCTGCTCCATTTGGTTTCTTTTAGACAAGATAAATGTTTTAAGTACTGAAAGTGTTGGAGGATCCACCGAGAAGCCCGTGAAAAAAGTTTTCTCATTTTTATGAAAGGGGCAACAACAGATAATTTCATTCCACAATTTGAAAATAAAAATAAAAAATCTGAACTTTACAATGATATATTGCAACTTTCCAAAGCAATGTTGGTAGATACCGCCTTGGCTTTATTATCATGTAATCTCTTTATATATCGTGTTCTAATATTTTAATTCATTCTGTGATAGTTCTTATATTCGAGTGACCAAAAGAAGTATTGTCTCTGAGTTATTAAGGAAAGACGATATTAAGGAATTCATAACGAAGGTTGAATTATATTCAGCCTTGAAAGATTATTCAGGAGAGAAGTTGTCTCAAAATCTTGCGAGAAAACTTGAGGGCTGAGCATTTGATGTTTATCTACGACTCAGCGAAGTTGATCGAAAAGACGTAAACATATTCAAAGACAAGCTTCTTAACAAATTCAAAAGAGGACAACTCAATCGCGAGGAGGCCTTATTTACCCTGTCAAAGCGAACACAGAATCTGGGGGAGTCTGCAAATACATATGCCTATAAATTGATGGAACTTGTAAAATTAGCTCGGGCAACATTGGTAAAACTCGGGCAACATTGGCAAAATATTATTTTTTTGTGGTTTACAGCTGAACCTGCAAATCGCCTTGAAATCCATGGAAAAATTTGCAGACAGCATTATCGACACCCTCGCTGTTGAAACAACACGCCTACAGCTTGCTGGAATACAATCAAGATTTGAAGAACATAGTTCAACTAATGCGATTAACGTCAACAATGCTAGCGCCACAATGCCTGCTGAGGTTTTGGATTCGATTGCCAAGAAAGTTGTTGAAAAGTTGACAAAGACCAGTCAAATTTCGAAACCGGGAGTAGTGAGTCCTATCCAGCAGAGGTCAATTTTACAACCAATATGAGGTGCTTCAAGAGGAAGATCCCAAAATATGCCTGCCCAGCAACTAAAATGTAGATGCTGTCAAAGTACAGACCATTTGGTCAGAAATTGCCCTGCTCGCTTTTGCCAAGCTTGTGGTCAGCGTGGCCATGATAGTAGGGATCAAACGTGTCCCAAGTATCAATGACTTACCGGTCCTAACAAGGTTAACCTTATAGAAGACTCTTGCTCTGTCGTTGTTGCGGCAAAGTTACACAATTTTAGAACCCATGCGATGCTAGATACTGGATCTGGCGCATCGATAATCGATTACGGAACTTTGCGCAAAATAAGGTTATATAATCTTATAGATCAGACTTGTGCCAAATCGTTAATCAATGCGTCTGGAAATCCAATGAAAATATTAGGATCTGTAGATATAAGCGTCATTATACCAGGCAGCAAGCCTCGTAATCAAGTTTTCCAAGTCCTTGACACTGTTAGGTATTCTAATATACTATTGTGTAGAGATTTTATGAAGCAGTTTGGAAGAGTGAAATTCAACTTTGATAAAAACACCATTGAATTAGGAGAACTTTCCATAACTGGGTTATCAACAACCAACAATCACGTCAGATTATGTGGAAATTCGACTATCCCTGCACGCTCTGAGAAGGTTCTTTTCGTAAAATGCTCAACCATCAACGCTTTACTTTGAGGTGATTTTGAACCTAAAATGGTACCTAACATAACTGGTGTATATGTCACTAGGAACAGAATTATTCCAAATATTGATGGCCCGTTCCCTGTAACATTGTTAAAAGTCACAACGTCAGACATTCAACTGAAATCATGAAAGTTGATGGGCTTTATACAACCTACCAGTGAAACTGTATCGCATACAAGGAAGACTTTGATATTAACGAATTACCCTAAGTAAAAAACTCTCTGCTACAGAAACTAGCCAGCTTGAGTCGTTAATTACTGGTTACAAACACGTGTTTGCAAGAAACCCAAACAAACCAAAAAGAACTGACCTACTTGAACATAAAATCGTTACACATGACGCGCTGCCTGTCTACCATGGGATGTGTTGTGGGAAAAAGATGTCGATGAGCAGGTGTCAGAAATGCTCAACAACGATATAATTTGTCTGTCTTTCACCGTGGAATGCGCCTGTAATTCTTGTCAAGAAGAAAGATAACACAAATCCCTTTCTGTGCGACTTTTGCAGTGTCAACGATGTCACAAAAAAGGATACCTATCCATTGCCTCATATTAAAGACGTCATTGACAAGATGGCTGGTTCAAAATACTGGTCCACATTAGACACGGCATCCGCCTACTGGTCCATTCCATTGTCAGAGACTGATAAAGAGAAAACAGCATTTGCCGTTCCACAAGGAAAATGCCATTTGGTTTGTCTAACTCCAGTGCGTCGTATCAACGCATGATGGACATGTGTTTGTCAGGCTTGAGGACAGATAAGGTTTTGTCGTACATGGATGACATAGTGATATTTAGTGACACATTTCATGAACATATGCGTGACTTGAAAGCTGTTTTTAACTGCCTGAGAGCAGTCAAAGTAACATTAAAAACATCGAAATGCGTTTTTGCTGATCAAAAAGTTGATTTCTTAGGCTTTGAACTTTCTGTTGCAGGTATTAAACCACAAACACGCTTGACCAATGCTAGTAACCAATTTCCGCATCCTGAGTCAAAAAAAGAGTTAAGGCGTTTTCTTGGCATGGCTGGGTTTTATAGAGCCTTTATCAAGGATTTTGTAACTATCAGCCAACCACTCAACAAACTTCCGGGCAACAATGTTAAGTTTACATGGGACTCATCTTGTGAAGCAGCTTTTCAGGAACTAAAAAAACATTTAATGTGTAAGCCGATTTTAGCATTTCCTAAACTTCATGACCCTTTTGTAGTTGAAGTTGATGCAAGTGACTATGCGGCCCGTGTTGTGTTATCTCAAACAGGCGATGATGAAGTTTTGCACCCTATTGCATACTTTTCTACAGCTTTTACCGGCTCACAACACAACTGGGCACCAATTACGAAAGAGGCTTATGCGTTAGTTCTCGCTGTGAGACATTGGCACGTCTATTTATCGGGTACAGAATTCATCTTACGCTCTGATCATAACCTGCTAGTACTTCTCACAAACCAAAAAGATCCATGCGGCAAATTTAGACGCTGGATAGCTGAGTTGGAAGAGTATAATTATACTGTGGAATACATTCGAGGAAAAGACAATGTAAAAGCTGATTTTTTGTCTTGTAACCCTGCTGCCAATCCAATTAAACCACACTCGCTCTTGACGATAAGGTTTTTGCTATAAATAGTAACAGTACTGCTCTTGTTGACCAATTAAAACAGGAGCAAAGTGCCGACCCTGTGATAAGTAAAACTAAGCGACTTATCGAAAATGGAGAAACTATAGGTCAGGGTAGACTCAAACGTGTGAGAAATCAGCTTCCAGTTGAGAACAATATTATAACAAAATCCGGTTGGCCGGTAGTGCCAGCTTCACTAAGAAAATTCATAGTGACATAGATACAACAAACGGCCCACTTCGGAACAGATAAAACATACTTGCTGCTCAAAAACAGATTTTTTGGCCAAATATGTATGGCTATGTACATAATTTGGTATCTAAAAGTGATTCGTCTCCGCCTAAAGCACTGCTTACTCCGATGGCAATTCCTGAAGCACCAATGCAGTCTATCACAATTGAAATAGCGTTTATGCCTAAGGATAACCACGGTTTCCAGTATTTTCTTCTTATCGGTGACATTTTCTCAAAATACATTGAAGCAGCCAAATCAAAGATCAGATGACTCTTACTATTGCCAATGCGTTGTTGTCACATTGGATCTATATTAATGGACCTCCATTTTACATGCTCAGTAATCAAGGTTCTAATGTCGATGGCACCATGATCAAAGTGAGCTGCAACTTAGGTATCGAAAAGCGTCGATCGTCCGCATACCATTCGCAAGGCAATGGGTTCACTGAGTGTAATATTCGAAGTGTTAAAGACATGTTGCGCTCAATTCTACTAGAGCCAAAAGCACAACAGTCCAAATGGAAATCTCATTGCCAAAACTTGTGTTTGCCTTGAACACCAGTCTGAGCAAAGCTATTAAGTGGGCACCGTACAATTTCTTGATGTCAATACTCCGGCTGACTATGCCCAAGATCGTAGTTTTGCCTTAACAGATATCTTTAATACTGTCATCGAAAACTTGCAACTCAGTAAGATACAAATGCAAGCTCAGTTTAATCAAAAGCTCCGTTTCAATAATCACCAGGAGGGAGATCACGTGTGGTTAAAAGTCAATTTTCATAAGACGGGAGATAATCGTAGATTAGCACCTCAACGTAATGGTCCGTGGACTGTAATTCGCAAACTTCCAAATGAGGTCAACTTCGAAATAGCAAACCATAAACACAGGAAAGGAAGACTGTTCATCAGGACAGACTAACTCCTTGCAAGTACGACTTATGCGCAGATCACTAAACTAATGTATATGATAGTCAATGGACAGATGTTGGTAGATACCCCCTTCGCTTTATTATCATGTAATCTCTTTATATATCGTGTTCTGTTATTTTAATTCATTCTGTGAGTTCTTATATTCGAGTGACCAAAAGAAGTATTCTCGCTGAGTTTCGACTACGGCCACAGCAAAATACTCAAAAAGCATTTGTAAATAGCTTTGAATCCTTAATCCAGAAAATAGTTCAATTTCTCTGGGTGATTGATTGCAATAAAGAAAAATTCACTTTAGCAGCTAACAGCCATTGCAAAAGACTTCCAGACTTAACATGGCACAATGTTGGTCCTGCTGACTCATGAAATTGATTCAACTTTTAATATTGTCTTTTTATCTTATAGTGTTCAAATGTTTAAATATACTTGTGGTGGGGCAATCTTGTGGTAATGCCCTTCACTCTAGTTCTAGCAAGAGTTTTCAAATCTGGGTATTTAGTTTCAATATTTTGAATATCTTTTGCATGGTAGCTAATCATATGATATGTTATGTTTATAGGGTGTTTTTATAAAGGGGGTTTGACACTTAATGGAACTATGGCTTTGCAGGAGATACTACAATATTTAACTATATAGTAAAATTTTCAATACATTAGGATGAGCTATTAGTTGATTTTCTTTTAGCTAGAAGTCTGCAATTTATGATTTATTTGAAAGATACACATCTATGCCACTTGACGATGAAGAAGAAATCAACTTAGCTTATGAAGGTTAATGAAGGTCGCAAAGAAGGTGATTTCAGCAAGTTTTATGAGGAATTGGACAAGATGCTTGAGGAACTTGGAAAGGCAGCCAAAGAACGCAGCAAAACATCTACAGCCCACATGCCTTTGGTTGTTTCCTTACAAAATTTGATTGAGAAGGTTTGATTAGACAAGATTTCTTTATGACCTGGCTTCTTTTACAGCATTGAAATCTCAAAACCATTAATCTGTAAAAAGTTGTTTTAGGGTTATTCCAGTTATTCTATCTTAGGTGACGATCAAATGTCATCTTTTTTAAGAATGAAAAAGTAACAAGCAAGTTAAAGATATTTTAAAAGTGAAATAGTACAAGAAATTTGACCAAGCATTTCTTGTGGCATCATTTGTATTGTTCAAAGGTAACAAGGGGATAGAAGGTAGATTTTTTGGAAATCTAAGAGTACTCTTTAGATTAACTCTCCTTTGAATGTTTTTGATCTGTAAGTGCACTCATTTAGGTTAAAGATTATCTGAAGGAGAAAGGCTTCGGATCAGCTGTTATTCCTTCAGAAAACACTGTTAGATATCAATTTGCACCAGGATATGCAAACAGACATACTGCTGAGAAAAACAAATCTAGATTTGATATTGTCTCTAAGATCCATGAAGATGAACCCAGGAGTATGGTGGCCTATTACTGCCATTCAACTTTTTAAAAATAAATTAGAATTAAATGAAAAGAAATTTGATTTAAAAGCAAAATGATTTGTACTTTAAAATAAAATAATTTTTTGAATAAAAAACAAATAAAAACCAAATCAAATTCTGCAATAAAAGTAAATTTTCATTTTAAAAGAAAATTGATTTTATATCAAAATCAAAACAAAATCATTTAATACTGAAAACGAAACTGCATGCAAAATGAATTCCTTCTGCCCTATCGCGCCACAGTATACCGTAATGCTTTGCGGTAACTTTCGGTTTTGATTTGTTTTATTTCCAAGATGGCGCATGAATGTCACCAGGGTCACAGGAATATATAAGCAATAATGAATGGAAGCATGATATCGATCTTAGAAGAGCCATCGAAAAATTTGTTTTTTGAACCATGATTATCCACAGTATTCATGGAGCATCCGTTCCATTGACAGGCAAATGCGATATTTTGAAATCTACTACACTGGTAAAAATAGAGACTTTCCGATCGCCGATGCAGCAACGACGGGGACATTTGCGAGGCCTGGAAATGGCGCGGCTGTTCCATCCTCCTGCATATGTGAAAAATGAGATTCTGATTTTACAACGGGGACGTAGAATGGCGCCAAAATCAAACAAGCTAAAAATGGACGACATGTTGTCTTTATTGCACGATGAGGGCAATATTGACGGCAAAGAGACACCTCTTCTGTTAGAGCACCATAATAAAAAATTTGCACGATGGCCTTCCATATTTTAAGTGAACGTTGGAAACATTACATCATCTTTTTTCTATCTGCAGCAACCAGTTCTTGAAGAATACTTCAGATACGGAAAACACTTTTTTTTACAAGCTATTAAACAGCTTTTTAAAAGCTTTCAAAACGACCAAGTTTAGATTTATCTTATCACACACGACAGAAAACTCCAAGTATGTGTATTGTTGATAACCTTCTGAAAGTTCTAGAAAAATTAATAGCAGCCATCCTGATCTGCAATACACCACTTCGACGGACCGCTGCCTCGCTTTGTTCCAGGGACTGGGCCGAGTTTTGGGGTGAAAGATTTTTGGCTTCGTATGTGAATACCGATGAAAACGGTGTGCTGTACTTGATCGTCGAGAGATTTTTCATCGTTTTCAACCACTGTTTTCATTCGTAATTTGCTCTTACTTGCTGATTTGTGATTTGTTATCTTTGGAAGAGTTTTTTTTGAGAAATATTTTGAGTACGGACAATTCACAGAATTGAAAGAAGTTTAGGCCACCGCGGGTCACAAAATGGTTAACGGGAATTGTGCTGTGGTTGGCTGCAAAAACAGCAACTACAAGCTGAAATCATGGAAGAAGAAGCAATGTGAAGAGCATGTTGGTGTTCTACACGAAGCCTGCTCGTGCGTCCGACCTTTTACTTTGCATAGATTTCCAAGCGAGAAGATGAATACCCAAATTAGGCAGGAGTGGATTAGAAAGATGAACAGGGTGACAAGCAAAAACAAGCCTTGGACTCCTGGCCAAAGTGACATGGTCTGTTCTCAACACTTTGTGGATGGCTGCCCAACTCTTGCAAACCCAATTCCAACGTTACACCTTGGATATGAAGCTACCAGGAAAAAGCCACGAAGAGCTTTGATTCGTGTTGAAACTGAGAAAAAACCTGAACTCTCAGAAACGCCTACGAATCCTGAGGCAGATATGAAGGAAGATGATTCTGCTAGAGAAACCGCATCCTGCACAAATTGATATGATGCAAATTTGAAAGTTTCATCACTTCAGGATGAGCTTGAATCCTTGAAAACCGATAACAAAAGGCTGCAACAGAAGGTAAATGCACTCTCAAACCAGTTATTGCATGAGAAGAATAGAGAAGCCATTTTCATGCAACGATATCAACTCAGATGCAAAAATGAAGTTTTATACTGCAATACAAACTCTGGCAATATTCAACGTAATTCGCAAACTTTTAATTAGAAATGCATGTAAAACAAGTGAACTTTTAACTGAGAGACGTGAGCAAGTTATTCCAAAAGTGTTATCCAAGAGGCTTTGCCAATTGTGACAAATCATTTGTTTCTTTGTTTATTTGATCTTTTTTACTAATTAAAAAAATTAGTTTTGTGAGAAGCTGTAGAGATAACAAATGTTGCCATAAACATTATGGGAAAATAATATAAACTAAACCAAGCCAAAATTTTCTGAAGGTAAGAGACAAATAGGGGGGAGTCACAAGATTCCCAGAAATTGCACAAGTTTTTAAATGAAAGTCCATATCTGTATATCTAAAATTTTTTGCCTCCAGAACCCTTTGTCTCAGGATGTCAATTTTTTATGTTGACCAGTAAAAGATGAAGGAAAAAATAGTCTGCTTTCATGAAACATAAGTATGTAAGATAAAATAAAAATGCAACATTGATATATTAAATCAACAAACTCTAGTAGAAGATTTAAACAAATCCAATGTAGACCATCAATCAATTACCAGTTACTATGCCTCACAGCCTTTCTTTGAGTATAGCTAGACCTATGTTGATACATTTCAATATCAATCTTTATGGATCTTTGTTTTTTTCCTATTTGTGATGGTAAAGTTTCTTGTGTCAAAGCAATTTCAAATCAGAATGTTCACATTGATTCATTGTAAGAACAATTCCCCCTAATATATTGTTTGATGACAAAATTCATGGTGGGGCATTAAAAGAAAATAAATAACGTATATAATATCAATGTTAAGTCTGTTTATCATAATAAAAGGTCAAATTTATGTACTTCCTTTACTACAAATAATATGAGGAACATAAAAGATGACATGAAATTCTTTCAGAGTGTTTTTCATCTTCAACCAACTTGGTTCATCAAAAACAAGTTTCTCAACATAACTGCCATGGGGTGTCCAGACATAGAAATAACAGGCAGATATATCACCTGAGGCCATCTGTACTTGGCACTGAGTAAAATATTTGTGTTTTCTGTCGAGAACAATATCCCCCTCATTCTTCCTTAGAAATGGCAGCTCAACTGTAGGGTCTAAAGGAGTTGTATGTCTGCTTGAAAAAGGACACTTGACTTCCAAAAATGCTTTCCCGCAACAAGAGCATTCAATAATTCGGTCTGGACTATCACCAATGAATGGAAGCTCTTTGTAAAGAAACAAACCACACTTAGTAACTGTCACATCTTTGTGATTTTTTTTAAAACTTTGAATGAAGCAATCTACTGCATTATTTTCCATGCATCTCCCATATTGCAGAGCTGGCAGATCTGGATCTACAAAGTCTTTCCCTGAAATCTTATTAAAAATAGAAGTGAGGTCTATTTCAGATTTGGATGAAGATGCTTTTTGTAATGTGCTGAACCTTGTTTTAACATCATGAGCTTTTGAAGCAGTGACGACATGCCTTCTAAATATGTTCCAGCTAGGGTTCTGATTTTGGTCTCTGGTCAATTCCTCAACAGCTTTTACATTTTCCACAGTGAAATATTCAGACACCTTTGCCAAGAAGTTTTCTCGGCAAGTTGAATCAGCAATAATAGTCTCAAGGGAATCAACTTGAAAAGCATCAGGTTTCATGAATGTTGCACAAGAGTTTTCTGTAGGTGTAGCTGTGAACAAGATAGAATCTGATTCATTGCACACAGATTTCAAAGCAGCAGCCACATCATTTAAATTAAGTTTGCAGTTACTTTTAGCGATAGGGTTAAAGTTTCGCTTCCGGGCCGAATTTAATTCAACCAGCTTTTTCCCTCGCTTGTTTATGCTGTCTCTCTTAAGCTTCAAGTCTTTCACTTTTACAGGTTCAACAGCTTAAGTATTGGGTAGCCACTGGCATGCTGTTGAAGTACAAGATGGGTTATTTAGACCCATTCGAGAAGCTGATTCAATTCGGAAAAGAGCCACAGCTACATGGTTGCATGTTTGTGACATACCAGCCATACATGTACAATGAGTTGTTATTATTTTGCCTGATTCTTTACTGAGGCAAAGCCACAACTTGTGAGGAACATCATTTACTCTTTGCGAAGGTCTGCATCTTCCCCTTAGGAGACATATTTTACTATCCCAATTAATACCATGAAATTGCAATGGTGCTAGCCATCCTTGAGAGAAGTAACTGTAGGCTTTTGATGTCTTGTAGTCACTAAGATTAGTACTGGCAAGCTCATTTGGGTGAAAGGCAAGAAAATTGAAAATGTCTGGATAGAGAGTAACTGGCCAGTATCGAACACTATCTTCTTCACTTAGGCAGCCATGCGTCAACGTTAGTGGGTCTGGTATTCGGTTTCCAGCAACAAACAACTTTGCTGCGTATTCTTCAGCAATCTCATGCTGGACAGCATCGGCTGATTTTTGCACAGGCACATTGTTTTCAACGGCAACGAAAACTCTTGCCACTAATTCTTCTTTCTTTCCCGTTACACGCAATCCACGAAGTCGTAAAAAGTCTTTCAACTCTTCAACTTTTAGTCCAGAAATCCTGGCCAAATCCATTACGATGAGTAGGCCACTACAACAGCACAACAAAATTTTCTGTGAATTGTCAGAGCTTCGTACTCAAAATAGTTTTCAAAAAAACTCTTCCAAAGATAACAAATCACAAATCAGCAAGTAAGAGCAAATTACGAATGAAAACGGTGGTTGAAAACGAAGTAAAATCTCTCGACGATCAAGTACAGCACACCGTTTTCATCAGTATTCACATACGAAGCCAAAAATCTTTCACCCCAAAACTCGGCCCAGTCCCTGGAACAAAACGAGGCCGCAGTCCGTCAAAGTGGTGTATTTACTGGTTCTCATATAACAAAGAGTGTATTTCGAAAATGGAGCATGATATTACCGGAAATGTACCAATAAACATACAATTTCTTTATGCAATATATTCAAACGTTATAATTTCCAAATGTCACCAGCATGCAGGATTTTGCTTGCATGTTTCATGAGAGAATATCTAAATACAAATGCTTGGTGAAAGAAAATGATACTTCAGTACTATAAAAATTTCTGTTTTAAATTAATTTTGGTCTGTTAAATGTATACTGTAAATTTTACAGTAGTTCAAGGGCAGCGACAAAACAAGCCCTTAAAAAGAAATGTTTAAAGTCCAAAAACTTAACAGGAGCTACCAGCCTATAGTGGGATTCCAGTAGAGGGGACAGGCTAAAATTGTAAGAAAGGGAAAAATTTCTTATCCACATCACGATCTTTGCAATTAGTGCATCATAAAAGGCAGTTTGTATTACAAAAAGTTGTTAAAATGTTTCACATATAAAATATGTTTTTACCTAACTATAGACATTGTGTCCTTACTTGGAAAGTAGGAATGTTCAGATATCAATTATATCTGGCTATAGGGAGATTTATTTACAGAAGAACTTCAGTTGAATCCAAGTCAAGAGTTCAAGGCAAACAAGGCAATAACTTTTGTCACTCTATAAAGATATATCTGAAACTTAAAAAATACAATGTTTCATATAAGTAAGAATATCTCAGTCTGCAGAGAATGGCACTTTTAAAGAGATCTCCCATGTGAACAGTAGTTTCAAGCAAGGTATCTGTGCAAACCCCTCTTCACCAATTGTATGGCAGTAAACTTGGTGCTGTGCAGTTATTAATTCCAGCTTCAGCACTACACTGACATTTAGTTTTGATCCAAAAAGTGAATTACATTCATTTATTATCAGAAACAAAGGTAAACATTGAGAACACACTGAAGTCTCTGAATGCAGCAATTTTTAGCACTCATTGTTTCTTAAATTTCCAAATTTTCATGTCATTTATTCATACATTGGGGTCCTTTATTACTCAGGCTGCCGAAAAGGTTTAACACATAAACAGGGGATAGGAGACTGATGAAGTTTGCTGTTCAGTTACAGTTCATTTCATTTTTAAAAATCCATACATACAAATTTTTTAAAATACAGCAACAGGTTACAAAAGATGAAACAAATTACATACAATGAGAGAAATAGAATGCTGTGAAGAATTTGTGGAATTTTTTAAAAATCTTAGTTATTTGGGTCGAACATTTTCATGCCAACACTTAGATTTTTCAAGCTTTACCATTTTTATAAATTCTTTTCCTTTGAATACTATAAAGTTATTTAAATTTTTGGGAATTCCCAGCACTTGTTTCATAAGCAAATTCCATATATAAAAGAATGAATACATATAGTACTTCCTGAAAAGAGAATCCTACCTAAATTTAATCCATAGGACAAGGAATTAGTTCAGTTGTCTAAACAAAAATGGGAAAAACCCCTTTGATACTATCGATCTGAAAACTGTAGCTTCCTGAATATGCTGAAGCTAGCATTCTTGTGATTAAAAAACTTTAGTCAAATTTTTACTTTGTTTCTCACAAATAAAAGGTTCAAAAAAGCTACAAACTTATAACTTATAAAACCTACAAACAATGTGCACCATCTCAGTTGCAACTATTTTTAATGCATTGTGTCTAAGAATTAGGGCCGGTGTAATATGCGTTTTGGTACCCTATGCAAAAGTGTAACATTGTGAAACGCAATGTGTTACAAATCATGTTGATTTATCATGGTGTGATGTTAGGACACAATGTGCGTTACAAATGGAACACAGTGCTTCCCGAACAAAATATTTCACACTTGCCTATCACGCAAACTAGCGGCGCCATTTATTTTGTACTCTCTTTGCGTTTCCTATATAAAGGAAATCAGAGCACCGCTTGTAGTTAGCACCGCCTTGTTAAAAATTAGTTAGATTGCTCATTACATTCTGAACAATACGGACCAAACCGGAATGCAAAGAATATAGGAGCCAAAGCACAAGAACCGTATCCATAAACTCAGTTGCTTGTGTACCCTCTTTTCTTTTTTACAAAAATTAAATAACTTGAGGTCAAGCTTTGTATATACGTTTTAGTCAAACAGGCCAAACTTTCCTTGATTCTATGTAGAACCATTTCGAAGAAATAATTTAGAACAAGCTGAGGCAGAATTACAGCCAAACTTTAAATTTGAACAAATTTACGAAACCCCCTTAAAAAGTGTTATTCGAAAATGGGATTTAGGGGATTTTTCTCGATTTTTCAAACTTCATTCGAACAACAGTCCAGCCTCAATGCTTAAAATGGAAAAAATTAAGAACAACGAGCCTGAGTTTCAATTTACTAGTTCTTATAAATTAAAAGTGCATTTGGAAAAAGGTCAACATTCCAGTCTATATTTTGTAAAGCTGCAGTTGTGATGACAAGATGTCAGGCGTTGCGAGAAACCATGCGTCCATACCCGGCAGGCTTTTTATGCATCATCAATGTGCCCACTCTAAAAATTTCTTTCATTATCTGAACGTCCATCAACCTGAAAAGAACAGCAACTGGAACAATGGAGGAAGGTAAGACATTCGAGGAAACAACTACAGAATACGAAGTTGTCAAAAAAGATTTCAAATTGATGAATGATATCTTTGTGTATCATGAAGGTAAAAGTAAAGGACTGTCAGGCCCAATACTTTACCCAAACGACTTCTCAAATGAAGAAAAGCGTGCCCTGCGTCGATATGCAAACAAATATGAATTCGAAGGTAAATGGCATTTCCATTGCTTCAGTGTCCATTTTTTGATGATATATTTCGTACATTCCCTTCTCAGAATAAAATGAAGTGACACCGTCGATGAACAATACTAGCTTAGGCTCTTCGTATGTAAAAGTTTTCACATTTTTTTCAACATTACTTTATGAAACTTTTACCGAAGAAGACTAAGCAGGAGCTGTTTTTTCAAGCAATGCTCTTTATTTCAAAAAATCCAAAAATGAAAAATCGCGAAGCCACTTTCAAAAACTGAAAGCCGTTTGTTCTTTGGAAGAGGCAGAGCAAATCTTCAAAGAATTTCACGACAGCCCAATTGGTGGCCATAGCGGGTTCAACTACACCGAGGAGCAAATTTATTCCAGATACAAATGGAAAGGAATAACGACGCATGTAAGATATTTCATAAGTAGAAAACGTTTCAGCTATTTGAAAACGCGTTTTAGCGTTTCAGCCCATTGTTCATTTCAGTACTCTTTGCTTTTGTTACAACAGTTTTATGTTAATAGCGATTTAGAACAACCTTTAAAAACCACTTTTTACTTGGAATTTCAAAATGGGGGGATATGGTAATTTACAAGTTGCGAGTTGTCAGCTGGGAGTTGTCAGTTTCTGCTTTTGCAAAGATGTTTCCAGCCTGGGGGAAGCTCTTGGAGCAAGAAACGGTCGAAGCTCAATGGATATCCTATTGCAAAAAAACGCTTTAATGTCCGAAGACAACATATTTTTACTAACTGAATTTCTTTGCGCACAATGAGGCATAACTGTTATACTTTGGGGTAAAAAGTATAACTTTGGGGACTGACAGGATGAAAAACAAACTTGCAACTGACGACTCGCAACTGGTCTCTGTCAGACTATAGTCTGTCTGATGAGTGCGTAAGCACGAAACTCGGAGTAACAGATAAATTTCGTACATTCCCTTCTCAGAATAAAATGAAGTGACACCGTCGATGAACAATACTAGCTTAGGCTCTTTGTATGTGATGAACAGCCTTCATATGTCGATGAACAATACTAGCTTAGGTTCTCTACATGTCTCATTTCTAGTATATATTCTATTTTATTATATTGCTCTGTGCTTTTGCACATCGAGCACTGTCACGTCAGAATAGACAACGCAATCTGGAATAACTATATATATATATATATATATATATCATAGATTGAAGAAAGTAAAACTACATGGTTTATCTCTACAAGCCTGTTTCGTGAGTAACTCACTCTTCAGGAGATCTCCTGAAGAGTGAGTTACTCACGAAACAGGCTTGTAGAGATAAACCATGTAGTTTTACTTTCTTCAATCTATGATATATCACGCTCTACGTGCTAACGTATTGAGCACTGTGCTACGGAAGTATCAAAAGACAAATTTCTATATATATATATATATATATATATAGATATATATATAAATATATATATATATTGGGCCCTTTGGCTCAGTGGAATGAGTGGGGGTTTTTGAAGCAGCAAACTGGAGTTCGATTTCGACCAAGAGTGGTTCGATATAATTGGGTAGCACCCTTGTGGAAAGATTTTCCTCTTGTCAGCCTTCGCCTTATGATTAGATATGTACATTTATATTTAAATATAGATATTGCTAAGCTTCTGTTGTTATTGCTGGAGTTCTGACATCGTTCCCAAATCCTTTTTTCCACAATAATACCTCTTAAAAGCGGACATCGTGTTTTATTTTCTACATTTACGCCAATAGAGATCGGTAGGCTGAATAAAAATCAATAAAATGGCTATTTCTTTTTTACTAGCTGAACAAAGAGTTTTACCAAATTCTTGGCGTTAATCACAAGATGACTAATGGTTTAGACGAAAGGACAAATCAGAATATAAAAAGGTATAGAGTTGATTTATTATGCAGCATGTTGTGATTTTAATCTCCTGATCTTGGTGCCCTCTTTTTTGTCGAAAAAACTCTTTTTTAGAAGAACAATTTCATAGAACACGAGCCTCGATAGAAAATTGGTCAAAAGTTAAGAACAAATTAAACAATTTCGAACAACGTTCTCAAAAACGAGAATTTTAAGCCATGTGTGGGTGCTTTTTTGATGAATATTCAAACTTGTTGGCAAATGAAGGTTGTCTCACTCATTTTGTTGGCAAATGAGGCCTGCATACCTCCCTAGCAATCGCATTGCTTACACCCTAATAATTTAAGAACAAAAGAGCCCGGGGCCTTAATAGAGCTTTTACGGTATTTAAAGTGGAGTTTTAAAATGTTAACTTGTTTTTATATCAATAAAATATTTTCTGGAGTAAAATGCTTATTTTTGAGGATCATAAACTCTATTAATTCACTTTTGAATCTATATCTTAAATTTACTTTAAGGCGTTTAGAGAAGCTTTTTTCAGAGGAGGAGTCCCTTGATCATTGGGACGAGCTTATTGACCCAATACTGTTTTCAATCAGAACAACAAAAAGCTCTACCACAAAATTTTCTCCTTTTCAATTGATATATGGCCGAGAAGCCCTGCGACCAATCGAAACTACGGAGATCTTTAGTGATTTATCTGAGGTATCTGTTTTCTAGCTTTTTCAGTTAGATTACTTAAGAGCATAAGTCAATTTTTATAATTTTGTAAATTGGCCTTATTGGAAGAGAATACAGCAATCTGTTTTTGACTCATGTTTAGTATCACTGAACATTGATTGAACTCAAAACTAGTGAACTTCAAATGTCCAGCATGGTCTAATATATTCAGGGGCGTAGCGGGTAGGGGTGGGGCTGTTTGGGGGTGTCACACCCTTAGCTAAGAGGGCCTAACTTCCCAAAATAACTATGCACTATGATTATTCATTATTATTTGCATCAAATATCCTGCTTTATTAGACACTTGAATGCTGAAGCAAATTAGTGATTGCATCTATTAACGACAACAATGTCTCTTTGCAGAAGAGAATACAGCTCCCATTAGAAGATGCAATTGTTGCCTTCATCAACAAGATAAATGATGTGAAAGGAAAGAAAGATGAGATTGCAAAAAAAAACATCAAGATTTCACAAGAGAAGCAAAAAAAGTACTACAGAAAAAGAAGACTTCCTGATGGAAAGAAGGCCATTACATTTTCTGTTGGTGAAAAGGTGCTGCTGCTCACTGCTCGTCAAACCACCCGCAAAGGAGACAAGCTTGCCAAGAAATGGACAGGACCGTATACCATTTCAGAAATTGTTGGATCAAAGCATGTCTTCCTTGATGGTAAAAAAGTGAAAAAAAACATGAAGCAACTAAAACCTTGGATTTTCGAAGAAGAAAAAACCGAAAGTAAAACTGAGACGAGGCCTAACGCGGAAGACAACACAAATAATCTGGTGCCAAATCCTACTGTCAATGAAGGTGAGAATGAGGCTGAAGAGATTGTAGATCGGGACATGAAGGAAAAGAGCAAATCAAGAATTCACGAGAATGATGATTCTGAAATTGCTTTTGCAGATAATACTAATGTGACTGGTTTCTGTGAAGATGATAGCATGTTGCCAAATCAGGAACAGTTCGAGCATAACCTCAAAAGTTATCCAGAAATGAATGCGCAATCTTCGCCTATAGTTTCCAGAACCGAGCCTAAAAAGGAAGATGAGGGCATCATTGTCAGCCAGACAAATGATGAAGATAATGGGGAGGCGTATGCATTCAAGGTATCTTCGTCGTTTGTCACAAAATCGCAGGTGATTTCGATAGAAGATGACGACCCAAGTGTCCACCTACGACCATCTGACAAGGCTCTACGAAAACAGGAATTGCCTCCCAACGCTGGTAAGAATTGCTTGCTCTCCTAACAGTGACAATTTCAATTATCTCTTCTTTTTTCCAACCTGTTATGTTTAACCCTTTCCGCCTGTGCGTCCCACCAGTGGTCCCACACAGCAAATTTTGACTAAAAATTCAATGTTTACGGAATCCCTCCAAAATTCATGTCAAATATAATTTTTATACGCAGAATTCAAAAAAATTGTTCTTTTTTCAAAATTTTCATTATTTGGGGGTTTAAATGGGGGTCAAATGTGGCCACCAGTGGTCCCGCACAGCAAATTTTGACTAAAAATTCAAAGTTTACGGAATCCCTCCAAAATTCATGTCAAATATAATTTTTATACGCAGAATTCAAAAAAATTGTTCTTTTTTCAAAATTTTCAATATTTGGGGGTTTGGATGGGGGTCAAATGTGGCCACCAGTGGTCCCACACACCATTAAATTGCTATTTCTTTCCAAGAGCTCGAAATATCGCACTTTCCACGCATCAATATGTCAAAGTTTTCTTACTTTGACAAAAATTGCATTCTGATGTCCAAATTGGTACATGGGCGGAAAAATCAGGGCAGATAGGGGGTAATTGAATTGGATATTTGGAAAATAACAATTCTTTCAGAAACTCGTAACTTTATTGTTTTGAAGAATTCTTATGTGAAAATGAGATTTTTTCCGAACCTTCAAAAATTGTCTGTCAGGGGGTCAAAACCGGTGGCAAATACTGCTTTGTGTTGCAGAATAATAGCTTAGTGAACAACTTCAATAGAAAGGTTTTCCATAATGGGATCCTTACGTTGAAAAGAACAGCCTGCAAACAATATTAACGAACAATATGGTTGCTACCCAGCTAGAAATATTTATACTAAACTTGAAATGAAACGTGAAATAGTTCCACGAGAAGCAATGCTTATCCTCATTGAGACTACATTATTCTCCTAACAATAGTGAGCCTCATGAATGCTCGATAAATACAACAGTAAAGTGTCTATGTTATGTTAGTTCCTGGGAATCTTTATTGACAAATTTGTGTACCTTTTGCATCCGTGAACAAAAACTTAGGGAAAATATGGATAATTTGAGTGGGTTTTTAAAAAATTTTGAACCTTTTTGGTTCAAAAATCTTTTTGGATTCTTTCCAGTGCTATAAAACTTTGCAATTTTAAGGAGATGGAATTTACCTAGATATTTGATAATGAAATAAGGATTCCTTGCAAAAATATTCAGAATTTTTTTTGAACTGTGCAAAAATGTGAATTTGTTTTGGTATTATTTACATTGGGTTTTATGAGAAGTTGTGAACGAAAACAGTGGAGAAAATAAGTCCTATTTTGCTAAAGAAAAGTTAGCTAGAAAGCATTTGCATAACTGGCGAACTGGAAGAGAAATTGATAGTAATTTTCCATCATGAAAGCATTTCCCATCTATTGCGATGTTGGCTGTGACTGGCTGCTATCGATATCATACTCCCTTGCCAAATGATATGTATTCCAGCAGTCTCTGCCGGTATCAATACAGCACAAAGCCAATGGATCCCCAGGGCTTGAACATTTTGCACATTTATAAGAGGTCTTCTTCTTGCATATTCTGCATCTAAGCCTTCATTTGGAACCTGTGGATTCATCAGGTGTAATCCTGTCGATGCTATGGTGACCTTTGCGTGGTGACGTAATTGTTTGTGCAAGCTTCCTTTTATTAGAACGTGGCTTGTAGTTTGGGTAATGAAGTACTGCCATTGTGCCATTTGTCATTTTAAAAACAGCGTACCAGACTCGTATTATTTCAAATCGGAAAGAGCTTTGAGATATTGCATCTTTTGACATCCTTTCCGCTATGTTACAACTGTTTCTCCATATTGTGTGACCATTCGCTAATATGTACATTTCAGCGAGGTTGTCAAAAACTCTATTTTGTTTCCTTACACTGCGACATTCTGTGCTATAGTAGGCAAGCTGCTGGTTTGACCTGTCAACCCATCCGTATATTTCTCGGTATAGCTTTGCTACTTCTGGCATATGAATGACTTGGTTAACCGCTCCCTGCTTGACCTCCAGAGTGTCCCAAAATTCCCTGCCAGATGAAATATCGTTGTCCAAAAATATGACCACGTTGTTATCGTTCCAGTATGTCAAGGTTAACTGTCCATTACTTAAAGTTTTTGAAAACCCTCTAGCGAATGACTTTGCAGCTTTTATGTTCTCTTTGTGCGTTTTCGGCAAATGTGCAGTGTTTCCCCATTGCGTAGCTATCAGTCTTGTTCCCCAGATTTCCTTTGCATCTTCCATCAGCTTCGTTGTTGGAAAACCACTATCCATAACCACTAGCCTTCCTTCGTTTTTAAAATTCTCTATTAACTGCTCGATGATATCATAATTCTTGCCATTTGCTGCCTTCTTATAAGTCTTGCTTCCACATTTAACCACGTGGTTTGCGACAAAATTTTCACCATATTTACCTCTGTCACTCAATTTGCAAATTGTCCATCCCATTCTAATTGGTTTGTCTGGATTGCGGATTTTGAATGGGTTCCTGTTACTTTTGCTTCTAACTCTGCCCTCGTCGATACAAAGCTTGAAACCCATTTTCCAGAGAGATAAGGACTTAAATATTCTACACCATCGTTTATGTTTTGTAGTGGATGGTAATTAGGCGAATTCTTTGAAGGTAAACCTGACTTCCGCACTACTCGAAAGTGTTTGAGCAGAAGACAGAACACATCTAACGGCATTATCTTCTTAATCTCAGGTTGAGATTTTAACTGGTCCTCACTCCAAGCCCATTTCATTTGAGGATATTTCAGTAGCCTGAGATGCCATTTAATTGCAAAGAAGCCACGGAGGAAATGAACACCTTTCTCGTTTTTTGGGATCTCTCCAATCTTCTCGGCATATTTTTGGTCGGAAAGTCCATGCTCATTTGTAGCGTCAATGCATGTTTCAATGAAGGTGTTGTCCATTATCATCTCAACAATGACGTGTGGCTTTGTGTTCTCTTCAAAGTGAATTTGAGGCATTCCAAACTCTGGGAAACTTTCATCTCGCTCTATTGTGTTAGAAGAGTTCTGGTTATGGCTAGACCAGTGGCAACAACCACGCTCATCATCATCACTCTCAATTCCTTCTGGATCGTAGGACTCTTCAATTTCGTCTAAATCATCTAAATCATCTTCAGAGGAAAAATCCATGGAAAAAGAATCACTTGAATAACTTTAATCAGACTCGTAGTCAGTTTCCATAATTAAACGATCCTAAGCGAACAATTGGGGAATATAAAGCATATAATACATTAGTGATTGATATGCTGACGCCAAAACCAATTATTTGCAAAAATCCCGCCATTTACAGAAAGGCTCAGCCCAGGCCCTCAATCTACAAAGTATATTTCTTTATCTGTTATAGCTGTTACATAAGAATGACAAACAGACGTACAGATTTCTTGCCTGGCAAATAGGTCGTCTACATATAAGACAGATTTGTGAGTGAAGTAACAATCGCAAAAAGATCTTTGAAATCATCAAAAGAAAGAGCATTTTAACAGTGTCTTGGCATGTACGAAAATTCTGCAAGAATTTGAGTTGATATCAACAGGTGGCAACTATAACTGTTACATAAGAATGACAAACAGACGTACAGATTTCTTGCCTGGCAAATAGGTCGTCTACATATAAGACAGACTTGCGAGTGAAGTAACAATCGCAAAAAGATCTTTGAAATCATCAAAAGAAAGAGCATTTTAACAAAGTCAAGGCATATACATATATTCTGTAAGAAATTTGAGGTATTATCCTAACTTATAATTCAAGGGTTTTTTTGAAAGAATTGAAATTTTTCAAAAATCTACTGTATCTGCCCACAACAATTGTTGACCACATTTGGCCCCCATTCAAACCCCCAAATAATGAAAATTTTGAAAAAAGAACAATTTTTTTGAATTCTGCGTATAAAAATTATATTTGACATGAATTTTGGAGGGATTGCGTAAACATTGAATTTTTAGTCAAAATTTGCTGTGCGGGACCACTGGTGGCCACATTTGACCCCCATTTAAACCCCCAAATAATGAAAATTTTGAAAAAAGAACAATTTTTTTGAATTCTGCGTATAAAAATTATATTTGACATGAATTTTGGAGGGATTCCGTAAACTTTGAATTTTTAGTCAAAATTTGCTGTGCGGGACCACTGGTGGCCACATTTGACCCCCATTGAAACCCCCAAATAATGAAAATTTTGAAAAAAGAACAATTTTTTTGAATTCTGCGTATAAAAATTATATTTGACATGAATTTTGGAGGGATTCCGTAAACATTGAATTTTTAGTCAAAATTTGCTGTGTGGGACCACTGGTGGGACGCACAGGCGGAAAGGGTTAAACAAGTGTTCTTGGGTGTTACAATTAGTACTAGATACTTTTACCTTTTAATAAAATTTTAGCCATCTATTTTGGATGTTGTAACCCAGCTCAACATAATATTTTGTGATTATTTCTAGTCGTTGACACCATATGGGAATGTGGCGGTGTTGGATATTGCGTAAGCAACATCAATGGTATAAGCCTCAGTGATAACCGAATCCTAGAGCTGAAGGGCGAATCATACCTTTCAGATGAGGTAAGTACAATTCGAAGAATTTATTGGAATTTTACGTTTTTTAATGAGAAAAGTTTTTTAAAAATTAAAAAGTTCCTATCACAGGTTTTGCAGTAAAAAGTGCTTTTTAACTGCTCAAAAAAAAACCTTGATCTGTGTAAACAAATGCTTTACTTTACATGAGTTCTAGGCAAAATTTACTCTTTATGAATGGAAATATATATAGAAACAAATTTTTATAAATTTTATTATGGTATATCTTGTGTGATTGCCTGTAGCTACTAGGAATTTTTGACTTCAATTCAATCGAAAAATTACTGGCTATGATATAAGATGTTGCCAAATGTGAGAAAACGATGTTACAGAAACAATTAGCAGCCAGCTGTGTTTTTATCTTATAGATGATAGACGTGTATTTGGTTCTTCTGTCGAGGCTATACAGCAACCAAAATGTAAGTATAAAATGCATAACTACCTGGAACTAATTTTCTGATGACTCTGCAAATTTTTAAAAAGCAGTTCAAAATTTTGATGATGTTATTGCTTTAGGCAGTGTAAAAGTCTTTATCTTTAACGGTTATTTATAAAGAAACGTAAAAAAGAGGCTTAAAAATTGCTACTAGACATGTTTCGTAAATCTATCTGGGCAAGCAAAAATTTACAATAAAGGAAATTTTCACAGACAAAGATTTTGGTCATTGGCTCCTGCATCATGTCCGAAATTTGCAATGGACTGTGCTACAAGCAAAAGCTAAGGAAGGTAAGAATTCAAACAATCTTTTGGTAGTACCAAAATTAAAAATGGCTTTAAAAAAAGCAAACATTTTAGTAAACTAACTTCAGAGTACACTCTTCAGAGTATAAAACGTCTGAACATAGATCGAAAACTTTACGCTAGGAAATAAATATACCCAGTTGTGGACCGAAATAGGCCAATAAGAAACACAAATTGCTTAAATGAAAATGAGATTAGTTTACTCTGGCTCATAAAAAAAAGATTTCCTTTGTTTGATTACATTCACTACATCGTGTGAATTTAAGTAGAAAAATATGACAAATACTCTCAGCCTTGATGACGAAAGCTCAGCCTGTCAGAGAAAATTTAGGCCCCTCTTCAGCAAAATAATAGATGAATAATAAAATACATCAATGAGTTTCGAATATTTTTGTTGCTTTTCGGAAATACACTCACAGATTTTTTCTTAAAGGTAAAAATTGAGGATTACGACTTTGTGGTTGGTGGAAACAACATGAATTCATGTCATTGGACTCTAGTTGTAAGTCGTCTGGAAAAATTCGCAGTTCCGTCTTCCTGAATTTTTACATGCAAGTTGTCTCGTTAATCTAACTTCCACGACAAAGCGGTTTAATCATTAATCTCTATAATCTCTATTCTGTTTGCAGATGGTGAAGCCCAAAGAAGGAACATTAATGTTCCTTAATTCATTTGGTGAGCTTCAAAGTCAGCTGGCAACACTCATGAAAAACTGGAAGTATGGAGAATATACCCAAATATTATTTATTTGATTGTATAGCTTATTTTTAAATTGCTACATAATGAATTTGATAAGGCTCTTTTTATGCCTAAATGACTATATTTCTACTGTAATTATTTGTTTAGATTATTCTGGCCAAACAGGGTGGCATATCTCAATGCACCGACAATTGCGTGGAGATACGTAGCGCTATCGCATCCAAAACAAACTGATGGATTTAACTGCGGTGTCTACACAATAAAGGTATGCTTTCTGTTTGTATCAAAAAGTATTAAGGATAAAGAAGAAGTATAGCAAATTTGAATGGTACCTGTTAGTCTAGGCGAGTTTAGCTCAATAAATTTTCACTTATTTTTAGAAGACTGTATGTTTTTGTCTGTCTGAAAAAATTAATTTTCTGTTTGTGGTACTCATTCATGGAAAAATAAATTTATCTGTAGCAAATAAAACTGCGGACTTGGAGAGATACCGTAAAGAAATCGCAGAATTACTTGTTGCATCGTCAGGTGAGATATTTCTCACTTAATTGCAAAAATATATGAAAGTGAAAACGTTGAAGATTTTTTTCATACAGTTATTCTACATCAGCAAATGTTTGAACATGTGCATAATACTTTGTATAGATTTGTAATTGTTGCTTTTGTTTGAAAATTTGCATTTTCATTTAAAACTGTAGCCCTTTCAGACCAGCGGACTGCTTTTCAAATGGATCTTCATGTAAAGAATTTTCACAACCCTTTTTTTTCATACTGGAGATGGCAGAGAAAATGGATGGTGCAGCGTTTGCTCTTTTTATGAAGGTGATGCTGTTACAGTAAGTACTTGACTGGGCAATTTTCTTTAATTTTTTTTAAACTTCAAGGCTATCAATTCAACAAAAGAATTATATAATACAGTTAAATACAGGAATTTTCTACATCTGTACTTACCCGACGATACAATAACGGGAAAAAGTCCATTTTTGATCGCCTATCTATTTTGACCACCAAAAGTTAACTACAAGTATTCATTCGTCACATAATAGATTTTTGTAAAAATCAGAAAACAAATTTGAACGAGAAACTTGCATTTTTTTCTAGCTGAAGATGAACTTCTGCCATCAGATATTCAACAGTTTTCACGTGGTGGAGTTTTAATTAAAATCTGAGTTTACTTTTTAATTTTTCATATTACCTGCTGATGTTTTATAAATCACATATTTACTACCTTTTGAATAGAGTTTTTCTAGATTTTCTTCACTATCCTTTTATTATGACCTGGGTTCATGCGTCAAATTGAATTTATGTCTGCAACTAAGCTTTTTCGTAAACAAACTAGTTTTTTTTAGTTTAGTGCAGTTCAAAGAGAAAGGCCCAATTCCACCATTCGTTTTGGTTGCCTCTTCTTTAAGTGCTTTGGTACGTTTTTGCATAACCAAAATTGCCATGCGTTTGTGTACCCGGACCGTAATGCATGCTAAATTCTACCATTCGTTTTGGTTACCTCTTCTTTAAGTGCTTGGGTACCTTTTTCCATAACCAAAATTGCCATGCGTTTGTGTACCCGGACCAAAATGCATGTTAAATTCTACCATTCGTTTTGGTTACCTATTGTTTAAGTGCTTGGGTACCTTTGCTGAGCCAGAAAGATCTCAATTCGAAACGATTACACCAAAAACAATTAGTTCTTATTTCTCAAACTCAGCGTTCTTGCTCCGACGGAAATTTTCGAATTTTGCGTTGAAGGTGGACGAGAAGCAATCACGGGGGTATGCGATTTTCTCTGACTGCGCTAGTTCCAAACCTCACAAACGTCCGTTTTCTTTTGTATTCGTATTTGTTGCTACCTAGCATCCGAAGGTAGTTTTTTTAGGACACTGATAAGCTATGCTTAATGAGCAGTGTCCTCCTGGTCCTTCCTTTCGATGTGACCACACCTCGTGATTCCTACGGCTGGAATTACAGAGAGCTGGCGACTCTCCCCACTCTGGGTCAAAGTTTGGTCATGCCAGAGACTCGAACCACAGACTCTTGGGTCTGTAGTCAGCGCCTCTAACAACTGAGCCATCCTCGCAGCTGTATGGACACAGCTAGTCGAAAATTGTTATGGTTGCGGGGTTTGGTTACTAACTCAGACCCCCAATTCATAGGGAGATGGTACTTGGACTACTTGTACCAAACAAGAGTGATGCCATAATTTGTCAGATTCGACCCAGTACCAAGACAGGGATGATGGCCACAATGCAAGGCTTTCTTCATCATAAACTAGGAAGTAATATTGACCCACGTGAATCTGTTATTTATGGCCCTTCTACATCTAACCAAGTAAGTTTACATGAGAACATTGATTTAATTTCTATTTAAGTCAGAAAAATGATACATGCTTCAACTTCTTGCATACATATTAGCAGCTATCTAGTTTATGTACTGTTTATTAATGTTATTCCATGTTGAGTTGGTATTTTTTAACCTGTTATAAATTACTTTTGTTTATTGAATGTATATCATCATAATCACCAATGGCAACATGCAGTCTATATTTTTATGTTTGCAGATTGAAAGGTGGTGAAGAGAACTCCATGAGAGGCTTGAAAAGTATTTCAAGGAACAGCTAAGATGGCTAAAAAAACCGACATTATGATCCTGCTAATGATACACATAGGTTTTACCCAATTATAATTAAGTCTCTGGTAATAGAAATGTATGTGGATGGAAAAATTGTCAAATTTTGATTTAATGGGCAAAAATTATATGATTTTAATTGGCTGTTTTTTAAGAATGGTTGTTTCATTTTACTAGAATGATTTTGGCCTACATCATGATTCCATTACTCCAGAAGAAATTGGGTACTTTTAGAGAAATTATCTGGAATTGCCACAGAATTCGACTGCAAAAAGACACTGTCCTTCCAAATAGAATTCCGGACCACATCTACAGCTTTCCAGAAGAATATGGGCTTGAAGAGTGTGGTAAGAAGCACAGAGGTTAAACAATTAGTTGCCAACAATAAATGATAATATGAACAATGATAAACTTACAGACTAAGATCCAATATTAGAGAATCACAATTTTTAAGAAACTGAAACAAAGTTGGAAAACACGGTGAATTAATTGGAAAATTAAAATGCTATAGTTCAACCTTAAAAATACAAATTTAAAATTGAACATGTTATCTCATTTACCCCATATGAAGTAGCATTGTCCAATGTACAGAAATATACTGATAGTAAATTATTCAACAGGATTGACTGTGAATGAAGAGCACCTAGAAGAAGTGGCTATGCATTCAAATGTGCTTCAAGTACCACATGATTTTCTCGATCAAGAGTTCAGAAGGAAATGGGAGGGAGTTGTTTCTTGTAATGAAGTTGGTCCAAAAGATGTAAAAGATGCTTATATGGCTTTGAAGAACAATGTTAGCCTGTAAATCAGTGTAGTTTGGTTATGACCAGTGGCAGACACTTTGTCTTATAACGAGGGACAAGCCTTAATGTTTGATAATATGTAGCACTTGTCCATTGTTTTAGAACAAAATACCATTATCTTAAAAAACAGTGGAGGGAACTGCCCCCTTTTGCCCAAAGGTGTCTGCCACAAGTTAGAACATGCAAAACATAAGATTATATTTTCTGTTGCACTGTATTAATGAAATCTAAGTTTATTATATGAAAAGTACTTTTGATGTTGTTTGATGATGAGTATTCATATAAAATATGTTTTATTAAAGAAAAGAATCTATACCTGCTGCCATCATATTTCTGACCCATGATTTTTAATACAGTACTTCAAAAATATTCTGTTTATGAAATAAAAAAAGAGTTGATGCAAGTTTTTTGGCCTCAAGCAAAGGGTTTATTTTTCACTGAGATTTAAAAAGCTTAAGAAATAAGCTCAACAAATTGAAAACCACAGAAAGCTAAAAAAAAGGTCCTAGAGGGAAATTTTTCAAGATTGCAGATTGACCTGTTTTGATCACATTGAAAATCAAGCTATAATGCCTGCCAAAAGTCTTGGTACACTAATGTCTGCTTTCCAGGGAAAATACAGCTAATATTTATCTTAATTATCAACATTATTAAAGGGGGTATGGAAATCAGAGTACTCTTTAAATTTAATTTATTTTGAAAATTTGACATTTGATTCTCGTTGTCGTATTGCTTTGTTCCTGTATATCTTTCATTTTAAAATCTCATTGCAAGATTCACAGAATCCGGCGGACAGCCTATCCTGTGGTTCTTCCTTCTCACACATTTTTCTAGTAAAGACTTGAAAAATATAAAAAGGTGTTCCAAGTTCTTTTGGCAATGATTGTAGCTGTAGGACCCAACAAAACCAGCTTTAATTTCTAGGGACATAACAATAAGATACAAATGGACATGGGCCAAAATAAATATTGAATCCCACTGTTGCTTTTCAATCACATGTACTAGACTTTTCAATTACATGCTTTTCAATTACATGCATTTAACTAAGTGACTTTAGTTCTAGTAGCTTGCAGTAGTCATTGCATTTATGTGTTTCCAAAAAATTTTATTGCCATGCTGCCAAGATTGCCTGTTGTAAAAAGAAATTCCTGACCATCAACATGATCTTTCGAAGCTATTTCTGGATCAAGCATTGAATAGCCACAACCCTGGATATCAAGGACCATCAACTTCTCATCAGATTTTGAGTAAGAATAATGTGCAAGGCTTTTTGCTTTTAGACATAGCTCTGAAAGACATTCAGAAATTATTCCATTGTTATTGATGTGTTTTTCGAAATCACCTGAGATGAACTCTTCAAGGGTGACAAATTCATCATTTAATTTGCCCAAGATCAACTTCTTGTATTGCAAGGTTGGACCATATTCTTCCAGTTTTCCAAATTTCCTCAAATCAGCTTCGAGTTTCAATCCAAAATTTCTTGCAAGCATGTGCATCTGCATCACTTTCTTGGTGTGTTGGCCTGTGGTTTGATTGGTTGTTTTGATAACATCAACAGCTCTTCTAAGATAGACTTTTTAACCACCCAGTTCTGAACACCATCCAATGACGATAAACTGGTGGCCTTGTAGGCATTTCTAAAGCCACCAGGCCCAAATGGATCGCTTTCAACTTTGAATTCCACTATTGTTGGATTTCTGGACCAGACCAATGTTTCCAATTCGAAGCAAAATAATTCTGGGATTTGGTCAACAGACCTGCAAGAAGGGCCTTGTTTGCCTGCAAGGATATCACAGCGTTTTCTTCTGGTCAACGTTGGCAAGAAGTGGCTGCAACAGGCACTTTTTATGTTTTCAGGTGTAACTTCTTCGAATTCAAAACGCACGAATTCTCTAGGCCCCATCCGAGAGTACTTTTGAGCCTTCCCACTCACTTCAGCACTCAAATGTTGGACAACTATTTCTTTCTTTTCAAGGATATCATTAATTTTGGCGTTATTTCCATTCCCTGTTCGCTTTTCTTTCATCGCAATTTTATAATTCTTCCACATTTTTCCAGCGGGAATGATGAATAGAACTGACTGAACTGAATTGACAAAATTGACGGAAGGATGGGAAACCTATTTTTGGCAGGAAACCCAGCAATAGAATCTCGATCGAGGCTCTAACGGAGGCGCAAAGCATTATGGTATACTGTGGCAGCGATAGGGCAGAAGGAATTCAATTTGCATGCAGTTTTGTTTTCAGTATTAAATGGCAAATGATTTTGTTTTGATTTTGATATAAAATTGGTAGTGCGAATTGACAATGGTAGGTCACGAATTTTTCGCTCCGCGTTTACTCCATCGGCTAACTTGAACTTATTTATTCTATGTTTGTTTTTAATAAAAAGAAAACCAGTTCAATTTAAGTATCGTCTTCTCAATACATTAATGCAAGATGACAGAGTCTGTGACCTTTATTGTTTGTAAAGAACTGCTCGACATGCAGGAGAAGTCTTTCAAGGCCCTCGTCACCATGCTTGTGGACGGACTGAAAGCTGATGTCAAAGATATTAAGTTCGAGTTGAATGAGGTAAAGAACAGCCTAAACTTTTCATGCAGGGATATCGCTGTAATCCAAGATAGAATTAAAGTGCTCAGCAATCAGCTGAAGGAAGTAAACGTCCAGGTCTTCAACCACCATGAAAGCCTAGGCCATGTCCTTGGCAAACAGGAATACCTCGAGAACCAAAGCAGACAAAATAAGGTGTTCGTGACTGGCATTCAGGAAAGTGGTAAAGAAAGATGGGATGAGACTGAGAATGTTCTGAAATCAAAAATTAAGGAGCTTCTGAAGATCAATGACGACCTAACTATCGAGAGAGCACATCGTGTCAACCCAAAACCAAATGGAAGGCATGGGTCGTATGGAGCTCGTGGAGGTCGCAAAGAAGATCGCAGTAGGCCAATAATTGCCAAGTTCCTGAATTGGAAGGAAAAGGAACGTGTGTTAGCTGCTGCCAGATCAATAAAACCAGATGGAGTTAAATTTGTGCAGGATTTCAGTCAGGCAACGCTGGATCGCAGGTATGACTTGAATAAAGACAGTGCAGATTATGAAGCTGTATGGGTTGAGGTTGAAAATGTGACAGAGAAAAACTTTCTGTTTTGCTATTTGTATCGTCATCCAAACTCTAATCCTGATAACCTTAGCACCTATTTACAAGAAGTTCTTTCTAATCCTGCTGTCTCAAATAAACAAATTTTTCTTCTTGGGGATTTCAACCTTGATCTTCTAAACTATGACTCTCACATTGCAACTGGTGAATTTGTCAATTTGCTCCTTTCCAAGCAGTTTTTGCCATATGTTATACATCCAACTCGAGTGTCTGATAATTCTTCTACAATTATAGATAATATTTTTGCCAATGTACTTGATCAAGAAACAGTAAGTGGTAATATTCTAACTCAAATAACAGACCATTTTCCTCAGTTTCTTATTGTAAAGCATGCAGGTATAGCTTACAAAACCTTATCATACTCCTACCATGATTTTTCTAAACTTAACATCGATAGACTCCAAAGTGATTTTGCAGATTTAGACCTAACTTTCTTGAATGATGATCAATTAGATATTAATTCTAAATTTAAAAGATTTCTTTCAAATCTTAATAAACTAGTAAAAACTCATGCTCCTCTGAAAAAACTCACAAAGAAAGAAATGAAGTTAAGAAATAAACCTTGGATCAATAGTAAGATACAAAAAATGATGCGTATCAAAGAAAGGTTGCTTAAAAAGCTCAAGAGGAATAATGATCAGCCTACAAGTGATCTGTTTAAAAAGTTTCCTAACCGGATTGCCATTGCTTTAAAAGACAGCAAAGCCAATTATTATTATAATTACTTTCAAACTAATAGTAAAAGTATGAAACAGTTATGACCAGGGATTAAATCAGTCATAAAAATTAGGAAATCTTCTAATGTAAATGTCATAAACAAAATGAAAAATTCTAATGGTGCCCTCACATCTGATCCTGCTGTAATTGCTAATCTATTCAACACATTTTTTGTCAATGTCTCTCATGAGATTAATAAGAAAATACCAAGAACCACAAAGTCTCCCTTGGAATTCATCGGTAATAGTATCTGTGACTCTTTTTTCATTGCCCCTTCAGTTCCTTCAGAAATATCTGATATTATCAAAAGTCTGGTAAGTCTTTGGGTCCCAACAGCATTCCAATTCATTATTTTCTACAGCATTCCAAATCTTTTTCAGTTAAAATTGCTTTGCTTTGTTCATGATTGTGTCAATAAGAATTCTCCTAATTGCTTCCTCAATTTTTTTGAATCTGTATCAAATGTTCATCAGTATGGTACACGGCAAGCCTCAAAGAATGACATTTTCTTAACTCGAAAAAATACTTTGCAATATGGTATCAGGTCTGTGCGTTTCTCTGGTGCTAAATCTTGGAACAGCATTCCAGTTGACATAAAAAGATCATCATCTGCTTTCAGTTTTCTTCAAAAGCTTCGAGCCTTTTCATTCATGAAATGTAATCAAAGTTGATCCTAAAGTGATAAATATTGTTCTGTCACTCAGTCAATGAATAAATAAGATTCAGAACCATCTTAAAAAAGGGTGCTCTCTCCTCAATTGGTTTATCTATTGAGAGAGCTCCTCCTAAAGAAATCCCCCTGCATGCAACATCTTATGTAAATTGTTATTTTTTGTGTATTTTTCTTAGTATGTTTATGTAATTTGTAGTCATTCTATGTAAGTTGTGCTTTTATTAAGATATTGTATGTAGAGGAATTTTAAATATACGAACTGAACTGAAAAAATCAATTTTCTTTTAAAATGAAAATTGATTTCAATTTACTTTTATTGCAGAATTTGATTTGGTTTTAATTTGTTTTTTATTTAAAAAAGTATTTTATTTTAAAATAGAAATCATTTTGCTTTTAAATCAAATTTATTTTCATTTAATTCTACTTTATTTATTAAAAATTGAATGGCAGTGATAGACCACCATACAGGAGCTTTTGGGAAATTTGCTTATTTCTTGCAGATGAGACCTTGCAGCTATCGATTTGCTAAATGGGACAATTATGGAATAAAAGTTTTGATTGAGTGTAAATTGGAATATGCAATGTTTTCTTTCTTTCACAATTGAACTTGAGCTTTTGGAATCACACTATTCAAAACTCAATTTCATTCCCTGAAGGTATTTGAAGAATTGGCGTGTACAAATCCGGGAGAATTCTTTATTGGTTTGTATGAATGATCCCTGTAAAGTCCCAAAGCAGAAGTCCCTGTAGGAGAGCCACGAACACCTGAGGCTGATACTACCCACAATAGAAGAGCATTGACACAAGAAAATGTTGTTTTGGAATCTTCCAATCAAAAATACCACTTCGCAAATTTATCACCATCTGTAGACTTAATTGTTGATATTCCTCTTGAAGTCACAAGTTCATTCTTTTCAAAATATAGTTGTTGGAAGAAAAGATTCAATATTTCAACCTTCAGATCCTCTTAGACGTATTTGAATTGTTTCAAGTTTTGATAACACATAAGTTCCCCCCCTACCTATGCTTATTTTCAGATGGGGGTAGTGATCACAGTGTGACATTTTTGTTTGTTCAATGCATGCTTCTTGCCCCTTTTTAAGATCCTTGATATAGACTTTCTGAATGCTGGGTGCTGAGCACCAAACCAATCATTCGTTAATCCTGCAAGAAAATGCATGGCAATTCTCAAAACTGGAATGCATGGCCTAGCATTGGAACTCGATCACTTGGGTCTTTTCCAAACTGCGATAAGGAGCTGCAAAAGTATGAACGATGCATTGCTTTTATTTTGAATTTTATTTTGTTTTTATTTTGACCCGCGCTTAGCTTGCTTTTATTTTCAATTGCGAAGTTCCCCACATCCAGGTGAGACTTGTCAAAATATCGAAAAAACATGGAAGAGAATGGAGAAAATAAAACTAATTCAGCAGAAAACGCTTGCCCTAGTATTTTTCAAAACTCTAGCACGGGCATTGGAATCAACAAAGAAGCTGTGGACAATATGTTAGCCACCCCACAAGCAGATGATGGGCCTAAGAAGACCGTCGAGAGCCGCGGAGGTCCAGGCGGGTTCACTTGCTGCGTTCAAAATTGCTTTAATAATAGTAAGAAGTACAGAGATCTGGCATTTTAAGCTTTTCCAAATGGGAATAGCAAAGAGAAAAAGATTCGAGGAAACGCTGGATTCATTTGATCCACTGGAAGAACTTTGAGCCAACCTGCAGGCACAGGATATGAATAACAACTTTGTCGCAAACTGAAGTGTGTTGCTTTCCCCTACAATTTCAGCAACTTCCTTTGCTTGGACAGACTGATGCTTTGTGTCCACTGCTTGTACAATTAAAACGCAATCTTTTTTGCCTTAAAATTTCTCTTCTCTCCCCCACTTTTGACACTGGTCATCTAATCTCATCAAGTCAGCTCGTATCCCTTCTAGCTTATCCAATGTGAGCCTTGTGTAACCTGGAATTGATTTCAGTCTCCCTAATGATTCAAGTGCTTGTACACTTGGCAACAACTTGTTGAAAAAATCATGGATTTTGTGTGGGTTTGACCCCTTATCACTGGTAACTCAATAATACACTGTTCATGTGCATTTATAATTTCACTTGGCCTGCCATATTTAGACTTCAATATTTGTTTAGCCCTCTCGTAGCCCTCACCATTGTGAATCAAATTCTCAATGCTTATACATACTTTTTGGTCTATGAATTCTTTCAAGTAATTAAACTTAGTGACAGGGTCTAGGTTTTGCTTATGGACTCCAGTCTCGAACTGATTCAAAAAGTGGAACCAGTCTATATGTGTTCCTTTAAACTTGGTGATACTTAGCTTTGGAAGCTTCACTGCGGTTACAGGCTTTTCCCCCACGAGGGATCTCCCCTTCAATTAAACTAATTTTGCCTCTAGTTGTAATCTTTGCTCAAATTTTTGTCTTTCTAGCTCTAAATCTACTTCTTGCAACTTCTTTTTTGCGTCATGTTTAAAACTTTCAATAATTTCTTTCATACCTGCAGCTATGGGCTGAAACTCCTTCAGTCTTTCCTCAATTCCTGTTCTCCATTTCTTTATTTCACTGGGGATTTCCCTTTTCTCTAGTTTCAATTCTTGTATTTGAATTTTCAGCTCCTGAATTTCGTGCAATTTTGTTTCGTATACTCTAGACTGTCTCTCGATTTCCTTTTGATCCTTTCTCTGCATAATTTCGTCAGTTTCTTCGTTCAGATACGATAAAAATCCAAGCTTTTTGTCGATTTTCTTGACTAACTCTTCCACGACAGCCATCTTGAATTCACAGTCTTGAACTCACTTATTATGGAATTTCACTCACTTCTCACTTTCTCCCATCTGGATGGTGCCACTGTATCGCGAACTTAGAATGTTGTAAGGCGATAAACTCACAAATAACTCGAAATAGAAGTTATATATTTCTTTCAAGGTAAAAAAACAATAACAAACTGGTTATATACTCTCATCGCACACTTGCTTTTTAAGAATAGTAAAAGTAATGTTTCTGAAGCTCCTCACCCCCAAGCGCTCGCTTCTTCCCCGAGGTTAATTATTAGCAGTTTTTTATTCTACACAAATGTCCACCATGGTAAATTCATAGTCGCTGTTAACAACAGCCATCAAGACAATACTGTGAGTGCCTTTATAGTTAAAAAACATGGAACCAGAACGTGGTGGGGCTTGCATCACCACATGTTTGCCATCAATTGCACCTACACAATTAGGAAAATTCCATTTAACTCATACTTCTCTGCCATTTCTTTCCACTCTTGTTGAGTGCTTGGGGCCTTGAGGAAACCACTCTTCAGAACAATTGACCAAATCGTTTTGCATGTTACCATGATTATACGTCCAACAGTTGTAGGACTCATAGGATAACGCATGGCAATGGTAGAATGTGATTCGCCAGTGGCTAGATGAGGTAGGGTAACAGCTAACCTCTCTTCTGGACTAACTGGTTCCTTATTTCTACAATTCTTCATCAATGACGGGCCAACAAGATTCAACAGCTCTTCAAATTTCTTTGGCAGCCTTCAGAAAGAGCAGTTCGTGATCCCAGAGTTTCATTTCTAATTCCAGCTGGTGACTTTCGCTTCTTTCAAACTTTCGCTTTTTTCAAACTTTCACAGTATATTTCGCGAACCCATTGTTTATGCTTCCTCTTGTGTTTCTCTTTAAGTTTTTCTCTTTGCCGTCAAGCTAGAAGAAATGCAAAGCGATGTTTGTCCGGCATATTTGTTATTGTTTAGATTGCTCAGATGGCGCCAAAATTCTACACACGAAATGCATCAATTTGATGGTTCGCTGGCGATCAGGCGAACAAATGGATATTGATGAGGCAGCGATTAACTGGTGATCGCGTGACTCATTCGCCCGGATTCGCTTTAATGGAGATTAGCCTATACGCGGGGGCATGTCAACAGATTTGTGACAAACTGCACGGCTAATAGATATCAAGAGATATCTGCCCGCCCCAGTCCAATCCCACGCCTGATTCGCTTTAATGGAGATTAGCCTATATGCGGGGGCATGTCAACAGATTTGTGACAAACTGCATGGCTAATAGATATCAAGAGATATCTGCCCGCCCCAGTCCAATCCCACGCCTGATTTGTGATGCACTCATTTTTTCATATAAGAAACCACTTATATATTTATGAAACTATAAGAACAAATTTTGTAGGTAATTTTAGGAGAATTTTTTGCAAAAGCAAAACTAGCTCTACACCTCAGCAAAAAAAATGATAAAAATCATTAGTAATTTTGGTAGCAAAGTGTCTCAAACCACCTATCCGCTACAGACCCAAGTTTCTTATAAGAGAAAGGAGTGCATGAAAATACTCAACTACTCATACATAAACAACAAACGATGAAAATGTCTTAGTCCATGATGGTTCAGGTTTACTCTGGAAACGAGATTAAATAACAATAATCCAAGAGTAAATGGGAAGAGTTCTCATCAGTTGTAGAACTAAGAAGCTTTTCTAATCAAGCTAGCTAGTTCCTCTTCTGTGTCGAAAAATTTGAATTCAATTTTTGCCTTCAATCTGCAATTGACGTCTGAAAATTCATACCAACCCACATGCGGTTTCAACATCTTGTTCGCTTTTAGAAGAAGGCTGAATCGTTCGATTCTTGGTTAAATCCAAGCGAATCTTCACAGATTTTGCTTCCTTTCATGCTCTGTACACAGCAGTTTGGTGTTTCCAAGTTGTAAATTTGACAATGACCTGCTGTGTAACTTTTCCATCATCAGTTTTTGTTGCTGAGCCAATTCGGTGTGTGCCCTCAACGCATCAGGGATATATAAATCCATTTCTTTAAATATTTTCAGGACTTTTCCCAATACTTCCTCACTTGTTTCACTTTTTCAGACTTTGGGCACTGCATCCTATCTATGCGAAGACATAATAATTGTAGGGGAAAGCAGTACTGCTCTTGGTTTTCGTGAGCAGCGAGTATGTGCTCAACATGTGAACCCAGAACTTTATTTTGGGCCTCAAGGATTATAACGACGGCCGCATTGCTTCCGATTGTTGCTTGTTGTTGTTAAGGTTTGGTAAGGAGGGATGAGATATCATTCCTCAGACTATTCAAAACGATATCATCCCCCCTCCCAAAGGATAGTGTAACACCAAACATCCCTTATTTGAAATTTTTCCTTAGACATTCGGGTCAAGAATAAAATAATAGCTCTTAGAAACAAATATACAAAGGCAAAGAGACCCCAGAAAAGTGGCAGTGCTTGTAAAGGAATTTGGAAATGTACAGCATGGATTTTAGACAAGCTGCAGTTCTTGGAGCCATTTGTGGGAAAAAGATCAACTGTCTCAAGCCTAGAAGCTGTGGGTATGCACAAAAAATAAGTAGATAGTAGTGAAAAACTGCTATATTATATCCATAAGCACTTGTATTCCACAACATTCCCATGCAAGTAACTATCTTTTAGCTAAATAAGCAGCTATTAATGGACAAGTTAACAGTTACACCATAGAATCTTGCCGAGGGACAAATCCCATTGTTGTTGAGAAATAGTCTGTGAGACATTGGCGTTGCCTTTTGGCAAGTGCTGTTGGATTTCTGTCAGCAGTGGGGGATATTCCCCCACGGGTTCACTTCTATAAGAATCTATATACCATTTGAGTTCCAATGATGGATTTCTACCCCCTTATCTCTGACATAATCGGCATCCCAACACACCCTTATCTCTAAAAATTTGGATATGTTACACCTCTTTTCTCTGACACAAAAGAAATGTTAAATTTAATTAGCACTATCAACCTTGGCAACAGATTGGATAAAAAGTAAAATGTAGATTGCCACAATAACTGACTCCAATAATTAGAAAAATATAATTATAAGAATTAAACAATGTTGATTTTGGTGCTGCAAAAAACCTATCTTCAGTTTTGATGCTAATGTGCACCCGATGTGAAATTCATGCTGAAGACATGTCAAGGTCAAGTCACAAGTGTTTTATGGCATGCTAGGATAATGGAAAGAAGAAAAAATCTGTGCCAAAGATCTTAATCGATAAAGGCTAGTGCTTAGAATACCAAAAAGTACAAACAATAGTAGTCTGTTAAAATATCCATGTTTATCAACAAGTCAAGCTGAAAACCTAGAACATTTCAAGGTTGTGGAAGTTGTTCTGCAGTGTTTCCCATACTCGTACCCGAGATAGTACACTGTTTCTCCACAGTTGCCCACATGCACATATTTCAATTTGCTATTGCATACACAAGAATTTGTGGAGATCTTCCCTTCCATGCAGATTAAACTTTGCAGGTGCTACTTAACCTGCCTCAATCTTAATCTTTCAAGTAAGCACCTTTCAAGTAGCTCTTGTTTTCATTACATCCACTATAAAAGACAATCAACAACACTTCATCTCAGTTCAGCTTAAAGCTTACTTATCAAGCCCTTTTGACCACGCCCAAAAATATACCGCGCCCTTTTGACCACGCCCAAAAATAAACACCCATTTCTTATTTATGAAAATTTATTCATGGTAAATGAAACATAGAGAATCGGAACAAATTTCAATCAAACCTAGTTCTTTTTGTGATGGTTAAAGTGTCTATGCAGCGAAATTTTATGTCCTGCTTTTTTTTAAGAGTTATATTCTCCTATCTTTTCCGATAAGTTTGACACCAAAATTGTCATAATTTGACCAGCAAAAGTGTGTTTAATCAGAGTTTTAAATTAGGTAGTGCTTGCAAAAATCAAGGCCAGTTTGTGACGTCACAGTGATGAGTCGGGTTGACAGCAATCAGGAAACTGCTGTTGTACAGAATAGGTTCTAGTGAGGGAGATATGAAGAAGAATTGTGCAAATTGTGATACAAGCACCAAAATTTCAGAAAACACCAAGTTTGATACGCTGAAAAAGATGTGATATATACCCAAATCATATCTTGCCCATAAGATCTATTTTTAGACTGGGGTACTCCGGTCAAGACCCCTAGTTGTACCTTTGGTCATAAACGGGGAAGGCCAGGCCATAGAAAATTGAAATTCACAATAAAAAGACAATTTAACTAGACAAAAAAGATGTGATATAGACCCGATTCATAATTTGCCCCTAAATTCTATTTTTAGACTGGGGTACTCTGGTCCAGACCCCTAATTGTACAATTGGCCATAAACAGAGAATCCTAGTTCATAGAAAGTTGAAATTCACAATATAAAGGCAGTTTAACGAGCCGAAAAAGATTTTAAATAAACCCAATTCATATGATGCCCCTAAATTCTTTTTCTAGACTGGGGTACTCTGGTCCAGACCCCTGGCCACAAACGGAGAACGCCAGGCCATAGAAAATTGAAATTCACAATAAAAAGACAATTTAACTAGACAAAAAAGATGTGATATAGACCCGATTCATAATTTGCCCCTAAATTCTATTTTTAGACTGGGGTACTCTGGTCCAGATCCCTAATTGTACAATTGGCCATAAACAGAGAATCCTAGTTCATAGAAAGTTGAAATTCACAATATAAAGGCAGTTTAACGAGCCGAAAAAGATGTAAAATAAACCCAATTCATATGATGTTCCTGAGTTCTATTTTTTGACTGGGATACTCTGGTCCAGACCCCTGGCCACAATTGGAGAACGGCAGGTCATAGAAACTTGGAATTCTCGATATAGAGGCAGTTTGACATGCAGAAAAAGATTGGATATTGAACCAAATCATATCTTGCCCCTAAGTTTTATTTTTAGACTGGGGTACTCTGATTCAGACCCCTAATTCTACCATTGGCCATAAACGGAGAACGGAAATTCTCAATATAAAGGCAGTTTGATACGCTGAGAAAGATGTGATATAGTTCCTATTCATATCTTGCACTCTAAAAATAGAACAATGGGAGCAATTTTCAGTCGGGGTCCATATCCTATCTTTTTAAGAGCAAAAAGCTGTCCCTTATTGCAAAGTTTCATGCTATTCTACTAGAGCGAGACTGAGATACGATAATACCCTCAATAAAGGTCTAGGACAAAATACCCCAGTCAAAAATAGAACAAAGGGCAATTTTCAGTCGGGGTCCATATCCTATCTTTTTAAGTGTATCAAACTGCCCCTTATCGCAAAGTTTCATGTTATTATACCAAGTGAGACTGAGATACGATAATACCGTCAATAAAGGTCTAGGACAAAGTACCCCAGTCTAAAAATAGAACAAGGGGACAATTTTCAGTCAGGGTCATATCCTATCTCCTCAAGCGTATCAAATTGCCCCTTATTGCAAAGTTTCATGCTTTTCTACCAAAGTTAGACTGAGACATGATAATACCGTCAATAAAGGTCTAGGGCAAAGTACCCCAGTCTAAAAATAGAAAAGGGGGCAAATTCAAGTAGGGGTCTTTATCCTTTTATTTTTAGTGTATCAGATTGTCACTTGTTACAAAGTTTCATGTTATTGTAATTACTTACAGCAGATATATTGTAAAATCACCGCTAGAGTCTTGGGGCAAAGTACCCCAGCTAAAAATAGCTGAAGGGCACAATTTTCAGTTCGGCTCCCTATCCTATCTTTTTCAGCATATCAAACTGTCCTTTATTGCAAAGTTTCATGCTAGTTTCACAATTTGCACAATTCGACCTAATGAGTGATTTAACAGGCCTGACTAAATAGTTTCACCTCGACTCATCACTGTGACAGCAGGAAATAAAATTTCGCAACGCAACTGCAAAATATGCATACTTTGACACTCAATGAAAAAAGAACCATTAAACTTATCGGAATTCTGTTTTTTGTATAAGAATAAGGGCGAAGGATTCTATAGATTTCTTTTAAAATATTGGAATGGTAAATTTCGCTGCATAGGTACTTTAAAGAATTCGTTGTAAAATATATTTCCATATGGTATTGTCAAAAGGCAACCAATAGTAAGTAAAATTTGCAGCATGACTGGCTTCTGATTATTGGCCAGTACGGCAATTTCATCATTTGCAACCCAGCAAGAAACAAAAGCAAGAAAATCACACAGAAATAATTTTTTTAATTTCATTACTGTTCCCCCCTAACTCTTTACAACTACAGAAGAAAAAAGATCTTTTTTTGTTACGATTCATTAGCCAACAACATACTATTCCAGGCATCATGAAGCGTTGAGAAAAGTAGGGAGGTCTAAAAAAGTGGGAAGACGTAGATAAGTAGGGAGGGGGGCTAAAAGCGTATCAAAAGATGCTTAACTGGTAGCAAGATAAAATAAGAGAACTCTTTTTTTTTCTTATTTTTTTAATTTTCTTATTTTATCTTGCTGGTACTTTATTACCCAATATTTGGCAGTTTCTGAACAAAAAGAGCTAAAAGTGCTAAAACTCACTAGCCCCCCATCCCACCTATAGACTTACTCGACTTACAGAAGTCAGTCAAAATTTTGACTCAAAATAATGTTTGATGCGCCAAAAATGATAGACTATGACCCTTCTCTTACGTCCCAGAAGCCAAAAATATATTTTTAACGAGAGGAAATTATGCTGTGTTGATCCATCTTCATATTCTCCATAGTTTCGTTTCAAAATCATCGGATCTATCAGCCATAATATCAGGAATGATGCATGCGAATAGTAGAAAAAATGATCAATCAGTGAATTCTCCTTTCAACATAAGCTCAATGCATAAATCACCAGAACAAGGTCATTAGGGACAAAACTCGCAAAATGATTAGTAAGTCAGTCGAATAAATAAGGGATCTGCACTTTCATCTTCAAACAAAGCTTTTCTGCACCAGGCAAAAATGCTATTGTTCCCACAATTCAGTAGAGGCGATGTATGATCAATAAGACCAATTATTTTTACAGGACTTACTATGAGAATCTTTTTGCGGTCTGTACAACGTATGGATTTTGAGATTGACTTCCACTGACATCACATTATTAATATCTATGTTGTCTCCGTAACGTGGCTAATTTCTCAGACACAAATACGATATAATGCAGAAATGCTGGGCAGGTGGGAATTGTCTTGGCTTGGCTGCTAATGATTGGTGGATGCCCATTTATTTGCATCATGGCATTATCTAGTGTTCTTGGTCCGCTTATATTTTCCTTTTATCCAGAAACTTGTGGTAGAAGGTATGCTATAAATTTAAGCAATGCAAAAATGTTTCCATGAGATGGTACTAGTCAAAATATTGAACCAATCCGACTCCTATGGTCAAAAGCAGGTGGTGGTAAAAATGACCTTAACCCATCCTTAAAAGCAAACCATATTGTTCTAATTTTCCTGGCAGAGAAGGACTCTTTCCAACAACCTGTAACATCCATTATTGTTCCTTAAAATGAACAGTGTCCAAAAGAAAAAGCAAGTCAAGATTTCTTTCCCAAAAAGATTTCAATAATATGCCTTTGGAATCAGTGAATCCAAGAGAGAACGAAACTGTTGAGCCAAACCAACTTAATAAGCATCAAATCTTCAAAATCCGATTGCCAATTTCAAAGACATTGGATCTTTTTACCTGAATACTGGTGGTATGACAGATATGGAGAGATATGAAAAGATGCTTAATGATAGGAAGCCAGATTCAAAATTTGGATTTCCAAGCAGACAAATTCATGGAAAAGGCAGGAAACTTGTATATTCTTGGCTCATAAATTACCCTTGCCTTACATACTTTACTAAATTACCATCTAAACTGGATAGGTTGACTAAAAGCCCTTTGACTTCTGCCAGTTATAGAATTAAAGAGCATCAGAATAAGTCAGAAATTCATAAAACTGCCCTTGAAACAATGAAAAGGTTTAAAAATATCATCTGAAAATGTCAAATGAATCTTTAGACAAAGCTGTGCAGCAAAATAGGTTGGAGATAGCTTCTTTTGCCAAATGTGTTCTTTTATTTTATTTGCAAGAGAAAATATTCTATTCCGTGGTCACAGAGATGATTCACAATACTACCATACAAATGATTGAGGCAATTTTCAAGCACTTTAGATTTTTGTGTTGAAAGTGGTGATAGGATCTTGGCAGAATATTTTATGACGGCTCTCCGAAATGCAACATTCTGATCAAAGACTGTGCAAAATGAACTAATTTCTTGTTTTGCAGAAGATGTGAACCACCAAATGATAAAGGAAATTATTCAATTTTAGCGGATGAAGTCATTGATTGTTCTAATCAGCAACAGATGCCTTTTATCATATGTTATGTTGATGTGAATGGAGATATTCAAGAACAGGGATGGCGCCACTGGTGGTGCTTCATTGAGCCCCCCTGTCGGCACTTCTATTTTTTAAAAACTTTAAGCAATGTTGGCACTTTCATATTACTTGAGACCCTGGAACAACTGGAGACGCTCTGAAAACATAGATTTTGAATTGCATTAGAAATGATTTGAATTTGGAAATTATAGATTGCAGGGGACAGTGCTACGATGGTGCTGGTAATATGGCTGATTCGAGATGCAACACCAAGTACTCTGCTGTTGCATCTTGAATCCTCGAAATTAATGACCAAGCTCTTTTTACACATTGTGCTTCACACAGGCTGAATCTTGCTGTTGCTGCTTCATGCAAACTGCAGTGTATTAAGAAATGATGGAATTTGTTCGCAAAATCGCTGACTTTTTTCATACTCCAAAACGACAACTTCTATTGGAAGAGATGGTAAAAAAGCATTTGAAGAACTATTGACATACAAAGCATATAAATCCTTGTGAGACAAGATGGATTCTTCACATCATTGCTTTGGAAAGATGTATGGATATGTGCATCCCAATATCAGAAGCTATGCTAACCATTCTTGACAGCGTAGACAGAAAATGGGATGATTGCTCTGCTGATGCCTTCACCTATTTCTTTGTGGTACAAAATTTTGAATTTATCATGACGCTTATTATTGCCAGAATGCTCCTGTGCTATACACGTTCAGCAACCATTCAGCTGCAAAGTTCTCATCTTGATTTCAAGGGTTGAAGCAAGTTGACATAACTTTGAGGACCTGAAGAACTGTTCGAGATTGCATTGATGCTTACCATTCCTCTTCGTTTAAGGAAAGTGGGGCAGCCAACACTAACTGAGAAAGCACCAGCAAGCAATACTACCATTAAACAGAAAGCAGCCATTTTTGGGCAGAATTTGCTTCTTTTGAAAGTTATGACACTTAGGACTTAGTTCCAAGGCTTCATTAGGCAAAAATTAAGTTGGGAATCGCTGAGTTTGTAAAGTAAAGAGGAAAGCTGATGGATCGATAGATAGGTTCAAAGTTTGCTAGGTAGCCAAAGAATTCTCTCAAGAACAATGAATAGATTATCAAGAGGTTTTTGCCCTCCTTGTTTGATACAATGCTATTCAATATTTGCTTGCAATAGTAAATCATTTAGATCTGGAAATCCACCAGATGGATGTGAAGCATAGAGATAAGAAACGCTAGAGTGCCGACTAGGGCCCATTCTATGAGCAACGCGTGTGGCAAGCATGCAGAAGCAAAATGGTAGCTTAGAGTGGCAAAAAGCTTACAGCGGTTATAGTAGTACTACAGAGCTTCCAAAGGAAATAGCTTGTAAGGGTTAAACTGACAATTAATCTTAAGGTATTTAAGAAGGAAACTTTATATGTGACAGAATAAACATATTTACGGTTTGCATGAGAACCTTTGTTACAAACGAGACAACTTTTCCAAATCTTTGTTGCAATGGATTCGGAACAAGGAACAAGATTCGGATGAAGGCAGAAAGAGAAGCAGTGATCACTGGAAGTTTGTTTTGTCAAGATCACATCCTTGCAGCGATGAAACTAGGTAAGAATAGTTATGTAGAGTACCTTTGAAAATCTTTAATATTCTTTATAATATAAATTGTCTTCATAATTTATAATATATGTCCTTAATTGTCTTCATGGCCTCAAAAATAAACTTTCCGCCAAAGTCAACCTGCTCTATAGGCAAAGCATCACCATCTCTGCTGAGAACACGACTTTTAAAACTTTTGAAGAATAGATGAAGTTGCTGAACCAGCTCATCGGCATCTATACTGGTTGCTTGAAAAAATCCATTAACTTTCTCAAATTCCGTAACAACAGGGCATAAAAATTGAAAATATAGATAGTTTATAGGGTCTTTTAGCATATCTGAGATTAGGCGTGCTGTGTAACGTACACTGGCTTGAGCCTCTTGCTCTGCAATTCCAAAATAGGCCTTGAGTTCATTCCAATTCATTAATATGTTAAATATTATTTTACTCCTCACCAGCCAGCGTGTTTCATTGTACTTCTGGAATGGTTTTGGTAGATTTGAGCTCTCTGTTCCAGCATTAATTATGTCAAAGAGCTTCTTGTAGGCATCTCGACAAATCGTGCTTTTAGTGAACCATTTCGGAATCTTTTTCAATAGAAAGCCCAGATGTGATGGCATCAGTTCGAAGGCATGCTTGACACACAAAGCCAAAGAATGACATATACATTTCATTTGCAGGCAATTTGGGGCTTCCTCGACAATCCTCGACCAAAGAGAATTGTGCTCGCCAACCATGTTTGCTGCCCCATCACTTGCATAGCCAACACAGTCTTCGAGCTTTAACCCTGAAGTCACCAAGCATTCCTTCATTGCAGTAAACAGATCCATGCCAGTGGCGCTGATAATATCAACGTGGCCAAGAAATGCTGTTACTATGTTCTTTTCTTCTTGCTGTAATACCTGACAGCCAAACACAAAAACTTCTTACAGGCAATGTCTGTTGACTCGTCAACCATTATACAAAACTTCTGGCCAGCCATGTCATTACATAAATCCTCGTATAAGGCCTTCGAAATTACATTAATAATAATGCTTGTGCATTTTGTACGATGCAGTCTCATCTTTGACAATTTGCTGCCTGTGCCATGGCGAACAATTATTTCACCCAGATGATCGATAGCAAGTATGGCTGAATGGCATGTTACTGACACTGCCATCTGTATCTCTATTTTCTTGACAACCTCATCTTCTCTTTCAATACCAGTAATTGTGAGATACTTGCAATTGTAGAGGTAAGTCTTGAATGTTTTGCGGTATCTTGGTGCTTTTTCAAGCTTGATAGACGTGGCTGGCAATTTACTCTGCAGTTAGAGCAGTATGCATCGTCTGACCCATCCACTGCCTTTTTCACCCATGGATACGCTCTTTGCCATTCTGGTTTGAATTTTCTACCATCGTCATAGGCTCCTTTCCATTTCATTCCTATCGATGACTTTTTTGAACTCATTTTCAAACAGTAATACAGACAATAGTTTTAGTAAACAGAATGATAACAAATTGCACACCAGTGAATAGATGTTTTAATTTCTATTGTAAAATCTCACATTATTATATATTTTGAAAAGGAAATACAAATATATTGTCCAATCAGCATTGGGAATCGAAAAATACGTACCTTCGATGTCATCCAATCGAAATCATCAATAGAAATGACGACATTCGACATGTGAACAGTATGCAAACATATTTACACATTGTTTCCTATCACCGACACCACACCTTAACATTAGCAAAGTTGCCGACATCACAGGGTCACACCAAGATGTAAGTACTTTGTTCCGGTCACCCAAGTCAAGTGAATGAAACTTCGAGAAGTGTCAGGGAGAGGCACAGGGTGTCATTAACGGAATATTATCGAATTTGAAGGGAGAATGTCACGAAAAGATACTAAGAAAATGTCACAAACTCGTGAAAAGAAAATGTTCAAAAAGTGCCAAAAAATTGCCAAACTTTAGACAGTTGCCAAATCTAAATTTTTAGTTGCCAAACAACATGAAAAAGTGCAAAATTGCCAATTTTGGCAACTAAATTGCCAAATTGGCAACCCTGAATGTTATAAATTTTTTGTAAGGTTTATCGCCATTGCCAAAAGAGAGAGCCTCAAAATAGTTAGAAAAGCAAATCCAATAAAAACAAATTGATCTCAGAGTTCATAATCATCATTCTTTACATTCATTAAGAACAAATAAGCATAAATAACAGCATCATTGAATTTTTGTTATCAAATATATTCATTCTTCTAAAACACTAAGGTCAATGGTGATTTCTGAAGATTTCCGCAAATTTCAAGAATTTTATAATGGAGATGAATGAAAACGTTAAAGGTTTGCAAATGATTTTGATTAAACCGCGTTTCTTTTTGCAATACTTGGATTGATGGGAGATATCGTTGCGAGTCGTAAGAACGGTGTCCACATCGTCACATCATAGCTAAACCTAACATTCATTAACGGAAATATTTTTAAATAAGGTGAAACACAGTTATATACTTCACGTTTGTTAACACAAAGTAATGATGATCCTTTCAGAGTAGTTCACCATGCTATATACATATTTACAGATGCTGTAAGCAAAGAGTCCCAAATCAACTTCAGCTAATCATTGTAAAAGAGGACAGTTTTCAGCAGCTTATGCCTAGTTGATGGACGGTTTGCTTTTACAACACGCTCTGTGTGGACTTTGCTGAATAGGTAAATGAAAATTTTCATGTACAATTGACAAATAGACTTGATCAGTGCTGTTATATGATCTGCTTCCATTTCCTGTAATTTGTGTTTCTCCATTGAATGCTGTTGTAAGGAAAGAAAGACTCTGTTTCTTAACCTTTCAAGAATACGCAAAGACAACCCTTCTACTACCTTCTTTGACATATTTTGCCAATTAATCATCAATTCCCTTGCAACTTTGTCAGTTTCTTGGACTACACGCATAGTGGATGAAGATGGAATGAATAAATTCCCATGACTTTTGAAGGACAACAAGGTTGATGCATTTGTTGTATCTTTTTGTGGCTCATAGAGGGCAACAGCACATTCCGGACTTTTAATTGATTCAATGAGGCGTTTGGCAATATATCCACTGATGTAATACAAAGCATCATATCTCCATATATTTGTTGTGTTCAAAAGCCAGTACACCCAAGGATCACATGGGGACTCATCTGCTGGTATCAGGTCCAAATCCTGTGAAGGCTCTGAGTCCTGTTTTGGCATTACACAGTTAGCAGTTTCAGGAGAGTCAATCTTATTCTCTTGTAAGAGAGCCCTTAATGCATATTTAAACTCAAGAACTTTGGGGTTGTTGTTCCAGCCAAATCTACCACGTATTTTGCTAAAGAACATTTCTAAAGCATCTTGGGAGAAACGATATGTCAAAACATACTCAAATCTATTATCTGGTTGTGAAAGTAAATTTTTGCTGATGGCAATAATTGACTTTGCTGTTGTTATAAAACCCATAATGAATGTTTTTTGAGGACCCTTGTAGATGATATGTTTTTCAGCATCACAAAGTGATTTTAGATACTTTTCAGTATCTGCAATGAAAAATGCCAATTCATCAATGTTTTTCAATGTTATTTGGTTGCTTTTTCCCTTTTCCAAATTTGTTTTTACTATTTAACAGGTCAAAAAGGTCATTTATTCTAAGAATAAATTCAGTTGTTGCTGCGCTGTCTTCAAATCCAGAAAATCTTAGAGCAAACAAGAACTTTATGGCTGAGGCAACGGAACAGCTGAGAGTTTGGGCTGCAATTTTCACTTTCATCTTGTGATTTCGCCACTTAATATGCTGGCCACGAAGCTTGTTACCAAGATGCAAGATATCCCTACTTTGGACCTGATGCAATTTAGTTATGAAGTCCCATTTTATTTGCTCTTTATTTGCATTGTAAAATATGCCTTTTTCTGCCAATGCATTTTTTGCCAGTTTCAGCATATGACATGCATCTAAAATTACATGGACCTTTTCACCATCTCTGGATGGATGGTTGAAAGCACCATCAAAATTTTCAAATAGTTTGCAACCAAGCTTGGTTGCTGTGGCCAAGGTCTTTGATGTTCCATCAAAGACTAATGCATGACAATTGAAACCATGCTCTGTTAAAAAGTTTATTGATGTAGTAACTATTTGGGCCTGAATGTCAAAATCTGTTGTGGCAGTAAGAAAATATGCAATCAGGTACTTCCATTTCATTTTTAGTCCTGCTGCCATTACAGCAAGGACATGAGTTGCCACATTTTCTTTCGGTTCACCTTGAATAGAGCCATAGTCAACATTACCAAAGAGCCGACCAGTTTTTCTGTCCACAACTGTTTGTGATTTTAATGACATTTCATCCAATATGATAATACTGTCACGCTGATCAGAAGGAACCATATGCTCCAATGAATTGATGACATTCAAAAGAAACCCAGGCTCAACTTCAATATTTGCTGCCCAACTTCTAATAGTTGATGGACTTGGTAGACAAAGTGTTTTCCTTACATATCTATAGCCTCTAGGACTATGAAAATGTAAAGTGACTGCAAATTCTCTTATGGACTTATCATATCTTGAACCAGTTTTCTTTTCACTATTTCTTGCTTGGTTCTTGAATAGATCAAGAGCCATTTCATTGAAATTTTGAATCATTTGGTCAGCATTTGCATTTGTTAAATATTTATATTTATTCAACTCCTCGATTAAACTGTGTATAGTTTTTGCTCTGCGAAGTTTCTGGGCCTTAAGCCGTTTTATTTGCCTATTCTTTTTGGATATCATATTTGATAGTTTCTTGACCTTCTTAGAGGGTGATGCAGCATACGAGTGATCAAAATTCTTCATAGATGTTTCACTAGAAGTTGATTGGGCAACATCACATTTTTTAAGGATATTCCTTCTAGCAGGTGGCTTTCTTATTTTACTTTCCTTAGGGACAAGATGGTCAGGAAAGGCAAATTTTGAAGGAACTGCATCAGACTTTAAACGTTTCCTTTGAACTTCCAAATTTAATGCCATACTTTCTGCATAGTCACTATGAACATAGTCTGTCTCTTTAAAATGTTTTTCACAAAGTACAGAACTTTTAGTTGGATGCCAATTTTTACGTTTACTTGCTATTACCCATTTTTTCGGGAGCTCCGGGTTACCATGTGGAAATCTAAATGAAAATGTGATAAATTTTTTGTAAGGTTTATCGCCATTGCCAAAAGAGAGAGCCTCAAAATAGTTAGAAAAGCAAATCCAATAAAAACAAATTGATCTCAGAGTTCATAATCATCATTCTTTACATTCATTAAGAACAAATAAGCATAAATAACAGCATCATTGAATTTTTGTTATCAAATATATTCATTCTTCTAAAACACTAAGATCAATGGTGATTTCCGAAGATTTCCGCAAATTTCAAGAATTTTATAAGTCTAAAAACTTGCCTGCAAAAATGGGGGAGGGGCAGGAGACATCATTGCTTCTTACATTTTCTCTAATGTAAACGGGGTGATAACTACAGACTTTCACTAAAGAAGTTGTTCCTGATGTTATTTCTCTTAAAGTACATCAAGATCCACGCAATATGCAGTTCTAAGAACATACGATACAAATTTGCTCTAAGTGTTCGCGTCAGGAACAGTTTCAACTCACTTGTGAAATGATAACGACTTCGTTTCACCTTCACTCCGGCTGGTACAGTTGTATGCAGCACAAGACTTCGGCATCGTGTTTTGGTTAATTCTACTTGGCGATTTACAAAAATTTAAAAAATATATACAATAAGGTTATTATTCACAACTTAAATAAGGTAGTTTTGCAGGAAGGAGCAAGTGCAGCTTGAAATTTTGATCGATTTTTGACAGAAACGCCACTCGCCGGCCATCGTAGTCGCACAACAGATTTCCCGCGATTTTTTGCCACTCTAAGCTACCATCTTTGCAGTGCATGATTGCCACACATCACGTGACCTAGTCGGCACTCTAGCATTTCTTATCTCTATGATGTGAAGACTGCATATCTGCAAGGGGTGTAGATGCAGAGATCTATATGGGACAACCTGCTGGTTATGTCAATAAAGACAAACCTGATTATGCTTCTAAACCAAAGAAAGAAATCTATAGTTTGAAACAAGCGGCATGTTGCTGGAATTTGGGAATAGATCAGTTATTGAAATCGTGTAGTTACAAAAACAATGGTGCTGAAAAATGTCTATATACAAAACTGGTTTGAACAACTGGACATTATTTTGTTGCCATATGGCAACTTTGCCCAATAAAGGGTAATATGATTTAAAAGTCGACTTTCTTATACTGCCACTGTACATAGATGATATTGTCCTAATCTCTAATCATTCTGAATTTAATGAAAAGGAAAAAAAATCACTTTCAACCAGATTTGAAATCACAGATCAAGAACAAGTATACTACATCATTGGGATGCCTATCAAAAAAAGAAGACAGAGAACATTTGAAGGTGTTGCTGATGATTTAAAGTGTGTCACAAATTTTGGTGACTACAAAGCTGTCACCAACAAAATAGTCCTGTAGTTAGTAGGGCCATTGCTTAAAGACAAAAAGGAAGGTCTCACAAGAAAAGAGCTGGTCAAACCAAGGACGAGTATGTTAATGATAATACTTAGACAGAATGTAAACTAAAGCGATGACTTAGCTTTTTTGAGTTGCATTTCATGTTTACGAAACCAAGTTTGCGCATTCATACGACTTAATCATAACTACGTTGTCTCTAGGTTTAGCTTTTCAAAAGTTTTATTTTAAGATATCAACATAAACGATATTCAGCTCAACTGATAACTAATGTCAAGTCATACCTAGATAACTGTAAAGGCATGTCAAGTAAGACTTATATCTTTCTTGGATAATACATTTGTTATTTGAAAGCGAATGACAAAATTTGTTTGCATATTTATTTTTTGAAATCATTATACTAATTAAAAATCTTTCTCTTTCAGGTATTTGAGAGCAGTATCTTACAGATGGGTGACAAGTTAGATATTTGATTTTCTGGGTTTGGACAAAATCAGACAATTACCAGCTTTTATCTACCATGATATTCGATCAACTTACCTGGATGGCCAACTATGCCATCTGGATATGCCACAGCTCAACAGAGGGAATAACAGAACAGTAACTTTGGGGCTTTTTATAAACAATAATGGTTGCTTTGAATAAAACTTATGATCTGCTATCGTTTTACTTTGCTTTTTTCTTGGTCAACAACTTACCATCAAAATAATATTGCTCATGGCTCCTTAGAAAGAGTTTCAACAATGGCTTTTTTGGCAAAAATGTATGTATTAGCAATGATTTACGGAAAATTGTTCAACTTCAGAAGCATATCCAAGACCAGAGAAAAAACTTTAATCAATTCCAGCTTATTTTGCATTCAGTTTCTGGAAATTAAATTCTCAAACTGTTACCAATGTCTTCATTATGACAGAAAAATTACCTCACCTTACCTATAAAAAAAATTTTCAACCTTATTTAGACATATTGGACCAACCTGAAGGGAACATCAACATGTTTGATAATTTCTTTCTTTGTTGAGTTATTGCTTCTTCCCTTGATTTCTTTCCGTGGAACTGGCTGCCAAGAGGCGCAGGCTCATTTTCTTCATATTGTTGCAATAAACTCTGCAATTTTTCGACACTTGTCAATGGTATGACTTTCTTTATTTCTTGCACATAGGCTAAGAAGAAATGTGTTAAATTCAAAAGTTATATTAAGTCCCATGGGGCTATTTTATTTTGGGGACACCAAAGCAGGCTTAGAAATATAGAAGGCTCAGAAAAAATACAGGGTACAGACTGGGTACAAAATGGAAACATTGGAATAACATTTGCACTTACTGTATGTTGCTGGGACAGGTGTTACCCTGACAACTTCATCTCCAGATTTGAATTTCAGAATAGTGACTTGGAAGTATATTCTCCCATCTTTTGTCAACTGTGTTTCCCTGTGCAAATTCTCATTATAATGCAATGTAGCAATTATGGTTCTGGAAAGATTAAATAAAAGGAAACCATCAAAAATTAGCATTTGCAATTAAAATATGGTATATTCTGTTGAATATTTGCTGCCAAGAAAATATATAACAATCTTCTCAAGTCTTCCATATGTATATGTTGTTGGTCAATAACATCATTGCTGCCATGGTAGTAGAATGAGATTGTCCTTTAGTTCATGCAACTTGCATATCCCTAAAATTTATTTATTTATTGGTGTTACTGCAGTCTTGATGAAACCTTAAGCAAGTTCAGTGCACTTAATGTTGCATTCCACCTGAGAGCATCACTAGTGCTAGATTTGCTTGCAGTAGACAGTAGCTTTACCTGCAAAATGTTCCAAGCCATGAGAAGTGGCTCATTTTTTAGGATGTCAGTGTTTGATGGTAGAATGATATCCCTCAAGACAACATGTTTGTGCATCAACTGATAGCATTTCAATAACACTGAGCAATTGTTTGTCCAAAATTATCTTTGACAATTTCTCATATGCTCCAGTCCCTTGAAGAAGATTAAACAGTAACAATATGATTAAATTACAACTGGCTACTGGGTCCATCTTTTCTATGATTTTCTGTTTCTATGATGTCAAAAGCTAAAAAGAAATTACGAACAAGCTGAGGCTGAGCTACTGTTAGATGCAATTTTGAACAACGTTTTATCTTAAAAAAGTTTTGTCAATGATGGTTTTTGGTCATTTGTGTGCTTTTTCAGTGATGAAAGAGGAAATTTACTGGTTTTTATCAAAAAAAGTGTACCTGCTTGGATTTGGTTCCTTGTTGAGAAACTGGAATCCAAGCGAACTGTGTCTTCTCCATAAGGTACAGGCAGTTTCCAATATGTCATATTTTTTGCTTTCCTAGCTGGTCGAGGCACCTGATATCCAGAATTGGGATTTTGGGCAATTTGCTTAAAGGGATACAAAGCATAAAAAGAAATGTTGTGGCACAGCAACAATCGGAGTGTATGAGTTAAGGATCAAAGGTGCTGATTGTGAATTTAATGAGATGGATTTAAATTCTGCAATCACACTAGTGATGACACTGCACACTCACTCCAAAAAATTACAAAGGGAGATAATTGCTCAAGTTATGGACTTAAAGAAGGTCCTAGCTACTGCTCGCTCTATTGAGCTTACCAATAGAGAAATTGCCTTCATGAAGCAACACAATATGGAGGCTACAGCCTCACCATCACCTGTCTATGCTGTACAAGGAAAGCACCCTAAGGCAGAATATCTATACAAGTCTAAAGGGAAAACCATTGAGATCTGCCGCTATTGTGGAGAGCGAACACCACACAAAGGGAAATGCAAGGCCATGGGTGCAACCTATAAGAGCTGCAATAAGAAAAATCATTTTGCTAGTGTTTGTGAGTCAAGAAAATCATCAAAGCCAGTCAAAACGGTTGACACAGATAAAAAATTTGATGAAAATCCAGAGCAAGACAGTTATATCTACAACAATTTTGTGGAAGGACCAACTGTTCTCAAGCTGGATGCAGTCACTACACCAGTTCATGCTATCCAGAGCAAGAAACGATATCCGGATACCATTGTGCAGGTGAAGTTTGATGGGGGCACAAAATTGAAAATGCAAATTGATACAGGTGCAGATGCAAATATCATTGATGAAAGCCTCTACCACCAGCTGCACCCTAAACCAAAACTTAGAAGAACAGAAGTCAAGCTCAAGCCGTACAACTCTCCACCCTTTCCGGTAAAAGGATCCTTCCAGACACAGCTAACAGCCAATGGAAAGCAGGCCATTGCAGCCGTGTATGTTGTTCCAGGATCAGGACAAAAACCCCTCATTGGAAAGTACACTGCTTTTGATCTGAGTCTGCTTAGCATCACTGTGAAAGAATTAACTCCAGACATGCAAGACATGCAGCATGTGCTGCAGGAAAGAAAACAGGGAAACAAGAGTGCCAAGGCCACCACTCACGTCACTCAACACATGTCATATTCAGTTATGGAAGAGCATCTCACCTCTAAAAAGTCTTCCGAACAGCAGCTGGACAGTATCTACAAAGATAAGCAAGATGCAACAGACAGAGTTAAGGCCATCGTTTATCAGTACCCTGGGGCGTTTGAAGGTATTGGCAAACATTGATACAGAGTTGTGAAGTTGTCTGTGGACAAGTCAGTACCTCCAAAAATTCAACCAGAGAGCCGAATACCCTTTGCAAAGAGGGAGCAATTTGAAGCCATTCTCAAAGAATTGGAAGATGCAGACATCATCGAGCCAGTGTATGGACCAACAGAGTGGGTTTCAAATGTCGTGTTGACGCCAAAAGCTGATCCATCCCAGTTGTGAATGAGCCTTGATATGACCACAGCTAACACTGCCATCCGGCGCACACATCATGTCATCCCCACATTGGAAGAACTGCGATACAAATTAAATGGAGCCAAGCATTTCACAAAACTAGACATGCGTCAAGGCTACATGCAGTTCGAGCTGAGCCCAGAAAGCAGTACATGACAACGTTCTACACCCATCAAGGCCTGAGGCGTTTCGAGAGGTTAAATTTTGGCACCAATTCAGCTGCTGAGATTTTCAATGAGGAAATTCGTCAAACGCTGGTGGATATTGAACATGTTGAAAACATCTATGATGACATTATCGTGTTTGGAAAATCTCAGAACGAACATGATCGAGCACTTATGCAAGTATTACAGCGTCTTGATGACTGTCGTCTAACACTTAGAATGTCAAAGTGCAGTTTTAACCAACCAGAAATCAAGTTTTTTGGCATGACTTTCTCATCAGCAGGAATGTCACCATCACCTGACGAAGTTTGATCCTTCTTGGGAATGGCTAATTTCAGTGCTCATTTTATTCGCAACTACTTTGCTCTTACAACCCCATTGCGGTTGATCACTAGAAAGAATGTTACTTTCAACTGGACCAATGATTGCCAAAAGACTTTTCAGTCAATTAAAGAGGCCCTCTCACAAGACACCACAATGGCATACTTTGACCCAACATGAGAAACAAAGCTCATTGTAGATGGCTCCAAATATGGCCTTTCTAGCATCTTGACACAACTTGAGCCCCAAACACAACAATACAAAGTAATCAGATACGACAGCAGAGCGACAACAGACACTGAGAGTCGCTACTCACAAATTGAAATTGAGAGTGCTGCACTAGCATTCGCCATGCAGAGAAATCATATCTATCTACATGGCCTTCAAAATTTCATTGCAAGCACAGATCACAAGCCTTTGTTACCCTTGTACAGTTATCCGAGCCAACCTTCCCAAGGCTGTAACAAAAGAACACTAGTTAAAAGCTACACTAGAGGATGAAACATTGACAGTTCTCAAAGAAATGATCTCACAGGGATACATCAGCAAAGAACAGAAAAGGAAATTGGCTTCATATGCACATATATTTCCAGAGCTATCAGTAGTGGATGGCCTAGTGCTCAGAGGTTGCAGAATTGTTGTTCCTGTCAGCCTTTGGCAGTCTGTGACAACCCTTGCTCATGAGGGACATCAAGAGGTTGTGAGAACAAAGCAACGCTTACGGGATTAGATAAGAGGGTTGAAACAGAAATTGCACAATGCATGGCATGCCAGGCAAATACAGATATTCATCAGCAAGAGCCACTCAAGCCAACAGAACTACCCACAGAACCATGGTCTAAAGTTGCAACAGACCTATATGGTCCATTAGACACTGGTGAATACCTGCTGGTTGTACAATGCCTGTACTCCAGATTTCCTATGGTCGAAATCGTGCGTTCAACTTCTGGTACAGAAGTCATACCAGCAATGGACAAAATTTTCTCAACATTAGGAATCCCAGATGAAATAGCAAGTGACAATGGGCCACCATATAGCAGTGAGGAATTCAAATAGTATGCAAGATACATGGGTTTTGAGCACAAAAAGAAAGTACCATATGCACCATGGGCGAATGGCATGGCCGAAAATTTTATGAAAAACCTAGGAAAAATCATTCGCTCCTCCACAGAAGAGCGTCTAAACTGGAGACAGGAATTACAGAAATACCTGAGGGCCTACAGAGCTACTCCACACACAATGACAAAGCATTCTTCAGCCAGTCCCCTTTTTCAATGGACGAAGGTACAAGACGTGTCTTCCAGCACCTACCAGTAAGAAAATATTGTTTTATGACAGAGAGGTGCGTACAAAGGATGCTAGGAGCAAAGAAACAATGAAGCAGAACGCAGACAGCAAGAGTTATGTAAAAGAACTAGATATTAAAGTAGGGGACACAGTTCTGTGTCGACAAGCAAAGCTCAACAAGAAAACCACACCTTTCAACAGCGAGCCGATGATTGTTATGAAGAGGAAAGGCAGTTTAGTTACAGCCAGAAATGCCACAAGAACCATCACAAGACATATTACATTTTTCAAGAAGCTACAAAGGCTGGATGAGAACAAGTCAAGGTGCGAAGGAGATTATACCACACAGCCACTTTCACCTGACACTGATGAAAGAGAAGAAAATGTCATTCAACGAAATGAAGTGCCAATAGAGAGACCAGTGAGAATAAGACAAGCTCCTGCTAGATACAGAGATGAAAACTTTCAGACTGAGTTTTAATCTAACAATGCAACAGACACAATAGAACCATGTTATGTGTACTTTATCAATTATGTTATGTTATGTTTTGTTTTGTAATAAGGAGGAATGTAATATTCTAAATGAGGCTGTTTGATTATCAGGTTATTATGATGTAACACCGAAGTGACAGAAGCACGTCTTTATATGTGTGTTACTCTTTGTCTATTTGTGGACTCTACAGTACCTAGCGCTATGACCATTATAAAATTGAACTAGCAACATCAAAGGACCCCACACTGCAAAAAATTATGGAATTGCACAAAAGTAATCAATGGCATACAATAAAGACAATTGCAGATCCAGAAATTAACAAAGATGAACTGAAAATCTTCTATTCCATACAGCAAACTTTGACAGTGAAAGGAAACCTTTTTTTTGAAAAACAGCCAAATCATTATTCCGGGAACATTGCGCAAGAAAGCCATAGACTTAGCACATCAAGGACACATGGGCATTACCAAAACAAAGATATTGATTAGAGAGAAAATATGATTCATTGACAAATTCACCCAAGAGCAAATAGAACTTTGCCTCCCATGTCAAGCAACAGGCAAAGCATCAAGCAAAGAACCAATGGCATCAAGTACACTACCACCACGCCCATGGCACACCTCAAAGGACCTTTATTATAAGGAGAGTATCTGCTTGTCATCTATGACTGTTATTCTCATTTCCCAGAGGTGGAATTTGTAAAATCTACTTCTGCAGTCGCTGTCATATCCAAATTTCATAAAAATATTTTCTACTCACGAAATACCAGAAAAGCTGATTAGCAACAATGGACCTCCTTTTCAAAGTTATGAGTGGGCATGATACATGAAATAATGGGGTATCAAACATGTACCTGATACACCATTATGGCCCCAGGGTAATGCAGAAGCTGAGGCATTTATGCGACCATTAAAGAAACTACTTCAAACGCCTCAGATTGAGAGCAAGAACATAACTAAATAACTTTTTCAACTTTTTCTGAATTACAGAAGCTCGCCTCATTGTGTAACTGGAATATCTTCTCAACAGTTGTTGTTCAACAGAACAATAAGCGCAAAGATACCACATCTACCAGAAAGTCCAGTCCCAATAAACAAGCACAAAGACTTAGCAGGAAAGGAGAAAAAAATCAAACAGAAAGCTAAAGAGTATTATGACAAGAGAAATCATACAAATTATTCAGAAGTAAAGCTAGGACACCAAGTCCTTGTAAGACAAAAGAAGAATAGCTTGACAAGCCGGTACAGTACAAATCCATACATTGTAACAGAATTCAAAGGCTCAAGAGTCACAGCTCAAAATCGAAATCACAAAATTACAAGAAACAAATCGTTTTTCAAAGTATTCAAAGGAATAGCAAATATTAAAGACAACAGCTTCGAGGACAGTGAAAGTGAAGATGAATTCAATGAACAGAATAATGAACAGAATAATGAACAGAACCAGGAAGAAGAACAACCTCAATGTAGATATCATGTACGAAACAGGATGATGACAAACTTTCACAGAACAGTTGTATCTCATTAAGTACTTACCATGTTCAATATAATCACATAATATTTGTTTTGGTTTGCTTAGTTATGTAAATAGTTAGTTGAAATTTGAGTATTGATTCGAGAACATGGCGTTTCTTTAAGCATTTCTACATAGTGAGAATATAATAGATTCTTTGGCATAAGTTTCATATGGCTTTTCTTTTTTGACAGCAAGTCTTTATTATACTTAATGCTGTTAGATGTTCCAAAATCATCATCACATGTTTGATTACAGCCACGTACAAGACATTTCAGTTTAGTTCTTTCTCTTTTTCTTGGGTTCGCAGAAACTTTTTTGCTCATTTTGTTAATCACACGCAGGCCACAGAAAGAAGGAAGGTAGTGAGAGTGACCTTGCCTCACTTAGCACAGTGTGATACCTATAGGTATCTATAGACTACAGAGTATGATGATTTTGGAGACAACATTAAAAAAAGCGAAAGCAAAGTTTCAAGAACGGAAGCAAAGTTTCAAGAACAGAAGCAAAGTTTCAAGAACGGAAGCAACGTTACAAGAAATTTAGTACACCTGGAAAAGATTTTACAATGTGAACTGAAACATATTCTCAGAACTATGGGTTGCCATTTTCAAGAGGTTGCTGACAAAACTCTCATTTATGAAGATTTGCTGACAAGATTTCGGTCTGGGGGTGTCACAGCAACCAAACCTCCAATCCCCCCTCCCCATAGCCACAGCCTTGCTCTTTGTCAGATATTGACACATTGTAAAGTTGGCTAATATATTTGATTGCACCTGAATGTGCAATACCAACTAACATTGTGTGATTTTTATACCTTGAATAGAGAGAGCTCTAAACATTTAGAGATGATGGGGACTGAGAGAATGGTTCTGTGCTGTCAATGATCTTCTTCTACCTGGATATGTTGATAAAAAAGTTATAAAGGTGTAAATACAAAGAACAACAAAAATTAAAAGCAATAGAACAAACTTGAACGAGGTTTTAAAAGTTAAAAAAGCGATCCAAACATAAAAACAATCAAACATCAAAAAGCTACAATCCTCCCAGGTTGTGATGCAAGAAAAGCAACCTCTTGCCATTCTTTGGAAGAAGTCTTGATCGCTTCTCTTCAAAAATGTTTCCAGCCCCCGAAAAAGCCGCTCCGAATAAACACTAGATTAGTTTGGCAATATGGGGGAAGGTGGTTTTGTGCTGCTTTCACCAAAAGAAAGGACTTTCCATGCGTGGTATGCATGGCATGTTGACATACCTGTCAAGTTCTGCAGCTAGAACAGAATGTGGGACGCTCAGCGTCTCTTTCCTTTTCCTAACAATGGCTTCCAGTGTGAAGTCATCGTCACCTACATCATCATCAGACCCCAAAACATGGTCATTCTGCTCAGAAATTTGGTCATAGCATGCTGAAAAGTCGTAGTGAATCTCTTCCTGTAGAGTCTCCAATTTTTTTTCATATGCCCTGGTGTGCAGTCCTGTTAGTCTGTATTCTCTTTATTGTCACCTTTTTCTTCAGAAGACTTTAGCACTAAAGCTGCTTTTCTGATGTCTTCTAGCAGCATGACCTGTCTATTGCTTATAGTCAGGGCTGTTAGCCTCAGATTTTGAGAGTCGTGCAAAATCCAATACCAGCATTTTGGGTGCTGAACAAGATAAGATGCAGATCCCAGCTGAGAAATGCCCCCAAATGCCATTTTTAGACTGCTGTACTTGGTCCCAGGCCCCAGGCTCCAAAAGTGTTTATTGTAAAAATACTGTTGCTAGTTGTGATAACAACATTAAATTTAAAAGAATTTGGCAGTTTGATATGCTCGAAAAGATAAGATGCAGACCCTAGCTGAGAAATGCCTCCAAATGCTATTTTTAGACTGTTGTACTAGGTCCCAGGCCCCAAAAGCGGAAGAAATTTTAGTGGAAGAAATCTGATACCTTCATTTTCAAACCCAGTAAATGAACCGGATGTTGTAATGGTTGCATTTCATTTCTTTTAAAAGTTTACTTTCGGGCATGCATTATGAAATTCAGTGGACAGGATCTATTGTCTTGTTTAATAATAGCCCTCGATGAATGTGTGTCCACTTTGGCAATCACAAAATACATGTGGTAAGAGTTCAGATGAAATATCTGCGGGGGCCATTGAAATTGCAAACAATTCATATACGTTTTTTTGAGAAATAAGACAATGATACGTGGAAATGTCTAAGAAAATATTTCAACTGGTTAACCCCCATAGCCAGTTGACCAGACCTAGTTTAATGAGCAAAGAAACATTTGAGACAAATTGGGAAAGTTTTTGTTGTTGCCAAAAATCGACATCAGGTGTATTAGAATGTCCAGCAAGGAAAAGCACTCCCTCCAATAAAGGTTCAGAATGAAGAAGCATTGTAGAACAGCTTAAAAGGTTTCAGGGCATTGGTGAGCTTCCTTCTTTCCTTGATACAAGGACAGGCTTAACAAGCAACGAGGTACTAGCTGGCAATCTCTTGCAAAATGAGGCAAAATTTCATAAGCGCTGCAAAAATAAATATGACAACTACCATTACCGAAGGTTATGTAGGAAAAGAAAGAAACAAACAGCTGATGTTGAAATTGCTTAGACCCCACCTAGCACACGCCAAAGGTACAGCGCAGATAATTCCAAAGTTAGGTGTTTTTTTGTGATTTGGAAGTGAATTTGACAAACGCTTGAACACTCAGAGTTCTTCAATGAAAAACTCTTAGCCAAATAAAGCGAAGGTGACATGGTAACAGTGAGGCCTGATATCACAAAGAATGCCTTTCCGCTCTTTAAAACCGTCTGAGAAGCTTTCTTTGAACAAAATCTGTTCAAGAAACAGAGGACACTATTAGAAAAGGGATAGTGTTGGCTGAGATTATTGATTATCTTAGAGACATGGTAGAATCTTCCAATAATATTTCCGTATTCAAGTTAAGCAGTATCAAAAAGCTCTTTTGCGATTGTTTTGTGGCGTGTGGTGCCACTGTAAAGAAAGTGCATAGTACTCGTTTGAAGAATGACATCTTACATCACATCCCAGAGCTTGAAGAAGAAAAGCCAGGAAACAATGTTCTCCTAACACAGAAGGAAGAAACCGGTACCGCAATTTATCAGGCAAGTCTAGAGAATGACCAGGATGATGGAATTTGCCTTTCTAAACCTGCCAATATCATTAGGGAACAAGTATTTCGCATAAGATTGAGTGGTGCAAGGTAAGCGGTCAAATACCACCAATGAAAGTGCCCGACATAGCAAAGAGCAAGAAACACAGTTTCCACTTTACCTTGGTGGTTACCGTTGATGATTCATTCTGAAACAAGAGAGAAAGCATTTTCTTCCCTGAAATAGGCAATGAGAACTTTTGTTGGATCCTGTGCCACAAAACTGTTAAAAGTTGCAACTGCTTCTTTTAGCAAATAATTTGCATTCTCTTTCTTTGTTCCTTTTTTGTAGGGACATAGAGTTCTTTATTTGTTTTGGTGGCTGCAGCTGTTGAACTGTCACTAGAACAGACATTTGAGCCATCAAGCTTAATATTAATCTCTGAAATTTCAAAAGATGGCTCAGTGCCCTTGTCTGGGTCACAAGAATCTCTTGATTCAATAAATGGATACAGCTTCTTGAACCAAGAACCATAGCCTTTCTGGTTAATAAAATTGTCTATACCGCTTGCAGTCTTTCTCATCATGGCTGCTTTTTTGCAAGCTGCAACACATGCTTTAAATTTGATTCTCACCTGACCAACAGTAAATAGAAATTTGCTATTGCGGCTGGCAAAGCGATCTTGGACATCTTTAGTAACTTTTTCATAGATTTCTGAATTTTTTGTTGCTTTGTTGTTAATAAATATTAACTTTTTCCTGTAATAATCCCTTTCACAAATAACCTCGTCAAAAAACGTCAATGACCTCGTTTATGCTTTCTTCGGACCATACTGATTTGCGTCCCTTTTTCTTCTGGCTGCGTTTCAAAGTGCAAGGGAACCCTGATTTTTTAGGGCCTGGGTAATTCCATGTCAAATCACCCAGTAAAACTTGGAAATGTCACCCACTATCTCAGATTCTCTTCATTTTCTGTCCAAAGGTTAATCACATGGAGATAAGGAGATTTTGAAAATTTCAGTTCAATATCTTCTCCCGTTAAAAAGTTATAGATCTTTGAAAATTGAATAAAACCCCGCAAAATTTGCTTTTTCCGCCATTATGGATTTCGCAACTTTTCAAAGTGCCTCACAGATTCTTCAATAGCTACCTTTCAACAAACATTTTGGTAATAAGATTTTGTACTATAGTTATTTCGGCTATGGAAAATCCAAATTTTTCATTAGTTTTCCCTCAAAATTTACCTGGAGAAAGATATGACACCTTATTTGGAACAATACAAAACAATTGATGACGTCACTAAGTAAAAAGTACCAATTGGTAACTTTTGAATATCTTTTGTCTATTAGGTAGCACCAACTAGATATTTGGCATACATATACAGCATACAATGCTGTTTATTAGAAAAGTGTTTAGATGTTGGTGTCATGCCTAGAAATAGAGAACCAGATGTTTACTACTTTTGAATTTTCATTAACGCTAAATACCAGAAATATCAAGTTTGTCACATAACTACCATATGATAAGCAAGTAAATCTAGGAGAATTCTGAATTTTCTATTTTACCATTTGAATAACAAGTTCTGAATTTAATTCCACTATGATCAGTTTGAAACAAACATACACTTATGTGCCAACAAAAACTCTCAGATCAAAGCTATTGTAATGGGTAGAAATCATTTGAAGTATGTATCAGGAAAAGTCTTTCCCTCTTTAACTTTTTCAAACTAATGAGAATTCTGATGTTTGTTTATGATCAAAGCAAGAAACAATCAGGAAACAACTCTATTGTCAAGCCTATTGAAAAATGAAGATCAATCATAGCAGCAATTCTACAGAGAGAAAAGGAGAGGCAAATAAATACATAAAAGGACAATTTCTATAGGTCTTTCCTGAAGAGGAAAGGACACCTATACAAAACAGAGGAATTGTCTAAAGTGATGATGTCAAGTTGCATCATAATTCCCAATGCTTTTCAATCCTGTTAGGCAGGTGTGAATGGTGTGAGTCAGACACAATCAATACAGAATCACAGGAAACAAAGGAGACAACAATAGAAAGGGAAGTTTATGGTATTTTAAGTTCTTTGCAAATCCTGTGTTAGACTATCACACCAAGGTTGAAAAACGACATCAAGTTTGAGTTAAGCAGTTATCATTCATTCTGTTTTATTGAAAGAACAAGAACATAGTGCTCTATAATCTGACATGGCCTTCAGTAAACAACTTGCAAAATGTTCACGGGGAAATTTTCTAAATGAGGATTGTCATTTGCTGACATTTACAAGAGAAAATGGGTTTAAAAGCCTTACAGAAATGAGTGAAGAAGAGAGGGAGCTAGTGAGGCTTAGGACTATGATGGATAGTATTGATTCACAATTTCTGATATGTTTTCATCATGAGCAATCTATCTTACAGCAATACAAGACACTTCAAACCAAGTGTTGTGATCCCTTACACACGCACAAGAAAGCTGTAAAAGGCTCATTGAGGCCTATATCTCTGAAAGCATGGAATGAGTATAGAGCAGTTGGAATCGAAACAATTCCTGGCAAGAAATTATGTCCAACATGCAGACGGAAACTGACAATGATCAGAAACAATGACAGTTATGATAATGATTATCATGACGATAATGATGACACTGAGGATGTATCCTTTCAGTCTTTTGAGCGTCTGGATGGTAGGAAGAAATTAAACAGAAGTTTGGATTTACTTGATGTAAGTTCAATTAAAGTACACAGCATTCCAGCACACTCAAGACCCTCATACGGGAAAAGGAAATTTAGCGAAGCTGCAAGTAGGCTGGATACTCATGGCAAAGAAATAAAGGAGCAAATTGCTAAAGCCATTTGCATACCCTTAAGTGAGCTATCAGAAAGTCAAAAATATCAGAATGAATTGGAAGAGCAGGAAGAAAAGGCTAAGGATCTTGACAAACTTTTGGAACTTATGAAATACAAAATGAAAGTTTCGACCAGAAGTGAACAAATTCAGATTTTAACACTTGCACCACCATCCTGGTCAATCAGCAAGACACAGAAAGAGTTTAATGTTTCTGAATACATGGTAAAAAAAGCAAGATCAGTATGCTCAGCAAAGGGTATTTTTGGACTTCCAGAAAGAAAACGTGGGAAAAGATTGCCTGCTGAAACTGCCCAGCTTATTGAGAATTTTTACTGTAACGATGAGAATAGCAGGCAGATGCCAGGAAAAAAGGATTATGTCAGCATAGGAAGAAATGTACATGTTCAGAAGCGTTTACTCCTGTGTGACTTGAAAGAAATTTATGCATCATTCAAGATTTCCAACCCTCACATAAAAGTTGGCTTTTCAAAGTTTTGTCAGCTTCGACCAAAATGGTGTATCTCAGTTGGATGTTCTGGAAGTCACTCTGTGTGTGTATGCACCATTCACCAGAATGTTGTCTTGATGCTTAATGCAATCAAAATTAAAAAAAATAGGAATGAACTGATGGAAATGTTGGTCTGCAGTTTGGATTCCAAAGAATGCATGATTCATAGATGCAAAAACTGTCCTTCTGAAGACAGACTAAAAGAGTTCTTGCAAAAGGAAATACTTGAGGATCCTGATGAGTTTGGTGATGATTGCTACCTGGAAATCAAGTTCCAGCAGTGGACAACTGTAGACAGGTCACAACTTATAAGCCAATGCTTACCAGCCACTGACTTCATTTCTTTACTGGTCAGGAAATTAAATGATCTAACAGGACACTCATACATTGCAAAAGCACAAGCTGCTTACCTCAGGCAAAGAAAGGATGAGCTGAGGGATAATGACGCTATTGTACTCCTTGACTTTGCAGAAAACTATAAGTTTGTTGTGCAGGATGAAGTGCAAGGATTCCATTGGAATCAACAGTCATGCACACTTCATCCTGTTGCGGTATATTATAAGGCAAGAGGAAAGACCATTCAGCAATCTGTTTGCTTCATCTCAGATGATTGCTGCCATGACACAGCCTTTGTTTACAAAGTAGTAAAGGATACAATATCATTTACGAAAAAGAACCTGGTATGCAATCTAGAGCATGTTTTATACTTCAGTGATGGATGTGCTGCCCAGTACAAAAACTGCAAAAACTTTCTGAACATTTCACGGCACAAAGAAGATTTTGATGTTTCATGTACCTGGTCTTTTTTTGCAACATCACATGGAAAATCCCCCTGCGATGGGATAGGAGGCACCCTCAAAAGGCTTGTGTCTAGGGCAAGCCTACAAAGACCCTTTCAAGATCAAATACTCAGTTCAAAAGATGTTTTTGAATACTGTCAAAGAGAGATTCAAGGGATTGAAGTATTTTTCATTTCATGTCATGAAATGGGGAATGTTCGCCATACTCTCGAAAGTAGGTTCCGAAGTGCCATCACGATCCCAGGAACAAGATCTTACCATCATTTTCAACCATTAGAAGGAAGCATCATAGGAATGAAAAGAGTCTCATCAGATACTAATTTTGACCTTCTTTTTGATGTCAGACTTGGTAGGATCCAGGAGGAACAAGAGGAAATAAAAAATTCAGATTTTGTGTTGTGCAGATATGATGAGAATTGCTGGATTGGTATTGTTTGTGACATTGACAAGGAACATGGAGATTTTGACATTAAATTCATGCACCCATCATACCCATCTAGATCATATAACTGGCCATTACGAGAAGACCGATGTCATGTCCCATCAAGTCATATTATTGCACCACTGAATCCGCCAGTTACTGTTACTGGACGACAGTACAATATAAAAGATGAGGACATCAGACTAATTGAAGAGAAACTTAGACAAAAAATAGTTTGATAAGAACAGAAATTTAAGAATTTTCCTAGATTTACTTGCTTATCATATGGTAGTTCTGTGACAAACTTGATATTTCTGGTATTTCGCGTTAATGAAAATTCAAAAGTAGTAAACATCTGGTTCTCTATTTCTAGGCAAGACACCAACATCTAAACACTTTTCTAATAAACAGCATTGTATGCTGTATATGTATGCCAAATATCTAGTTGGTGCTACCTAATAGACAAAAGATATTCAAAAGTTACCAATTGGTACTTTTTACTTAGTGACGTCATCAATTGTTTTGTATTGTTCCAAATAAGGTGTCATATCTTTCTCCAGGTAAATTTTGACGGAAAACTAATGAAAAATTTGGATTTTCCATAGCCGAAATAACTATAGTACAAAATCTTATTACCAAAATGTTTGTTGAAAGGTAGCTATTGAAGAATCTGTGAGGCACTTTGAAAAGTTGCGAAATCCATAATGGCGGAAAAAGCAAATTTTGCGGGGTTTTATTCAATTTTCAAAGATCTATAACTTTTTAACGGGAGAAGATATTGAACTGAAATTTTCAAAATCTCCTTATCTCTATGTGATTAACCTTTGGACAGAAAATAAAGAGAATCTGAGATAGTGGGTGACATCACCTAGGTGACTTGACATGGAATTACCCGCCTGGCTTATGCCAAAATCTTCTGGATCTACGACAACATCGTCTTCAGATCCTTCCTCTTCGTCAATATCATGCTCTACATCGTCTTCATTGTGATTTTCTGTAACTATTTGGCCCTCTGGGTAACTTTGATCTGATAGGCTGTCGCTATCCTCTAATTCTTGATTTCCACGTAAAAACGATGGGAGTTTTGTTCGGAAAGCAGCCATTTCAACCAACAAGGAAACTAATGGAATTTTGGCGCCACAAGTATACACGCATGCGTGTTGTAATTTAATCACTCTTCAATCATTCAAAATCAAGATTAATCACAAATTTCTTTTAATTCGCTTCGGCAGGAATACGGCGCCTGAAACCAACCCGCATTTCTGCCGCATTAAACTAATAAATTTTTGTTTGGTTTCAGATGCCGTATTTCTGCCGCATTTAATTGACACTTAAACTTTTTCAGCCTTGTCAATTTAATTCGCTGCGGTGTATGAACTGGGCCTAAATAGACATTTCTAGAGAATGAATAACATTTTGGTAAATTGGATCTCAACTTTTTTGGAAAAATCACATATATTTTTACTTGTTTGCATGCGGCAGAAAAGTTAGAGATTTAGGACTAATAATTAGCACCAAAGATAAATATGAATGTGTAAGAACTATTTTTATTTCTTAGAGTCTCTCACAGGAAATGTATATTGAGATCTTCAGCTCAAAATATTAATTACTCTTTGAGCAGCACTGTAAAAAAGGAAGAGATACGTCCGTTTTTCAAAAACTTAAGAAAACGGAAAACTATGTTAGTACAACTTGTTCTTTTGGACAGAAACCTCTTAGTAGGCTCCAGACTCGTACAACTGAACCTACTTTTTCTTTCTCTTTGTCTTACAGTCCTTTTTTGATGGCCCTTAGCCTTTGCCTCTGCCTTTTTACCCTCTCAGTTGATCTTTTCTCTGCACAATACAATCACAACACAATACAATCGCAATCGCACAATACAATCGCAATCGCACAATACAATCGCAATCGCACAATACAATCGCAATCGCACAATACAATCGCAATTGCACAATACAATCGCAATCGCAATCAATTGAAATAAGGCAATTGTTTGTGTAATGACCAGGTCGGATTCCAAGCCTTTCAAGAATAGCAGCTGGCCCTTTCCAGGATACTATTGGCAACGGATTGACACTGCTGAACAGATTCAAATAAGGGACAGCACCACTGATTTGGATACCTTCTGATGTCCACATCAGTATAATGCTTCTCACAAAGGAATGTAGATAGTGTAACATCAAAACCATCACATCCATTTGCGGGTTTTATGAGACTACACCAACGAAGCTTCTTGGGTTTCTTTTGTGGGAAATTCTAAATATCAAGATGTGAAGTTTTGGAAAATCACGCCAATCTGCATACTTTGAGTTACTATTTCAGCATAACTAAGGCCCCTAATGCAAAAAAGGTTTATGAAAAAATGTGAACTGGGAGAGAAAGCTTCATGTTTGATATCTGACAGATTGAGGCTAGGGACATATGAGAGAATTATTGTAACCATACATCATACATAAAATATACCTGTCATCAAAATTCGCCAGGCACTTCATCTGATTCATCTCCCTCTTTCATGTCATAATCGTCATCTGATTCATCTTCACTGGAACTATCTTCTTCATTCTCACAAATTTTTTCATCTTCTACTCGATTGCTAATGGGTAATTTGGAAAGGGTCTCCATGACTTTAACCTCATCTCTTCTCACTCCTGCAAAAAACCGACATGGGCTACTTTATATCCATACATGGGATCATATAAGCTTGACACTTGTAAAAAAACAAAACCTCTTGAATGAGAGATCAGTAACAATATCAGTTGAGCATCTCCCATTGTTTAACCCTGGTTAAATGGGGAATGTTCCCTGTGAACATGTATTGGCTTATTAACATGTTTTGAAACTGATATTGCATCTAGTTACCCTAACAAAAACAGGAACATAAAAAATATGGAACATAAAATATCTATTTTCTTGTGCTTTGTTTTAATTTGCGAAGCTTGAATTTGTAGGCTAGCCATTGGTTTCCTAAGCCTCATGTTTTGTGTAGCATAGGGCTCAAATCTTGATTGGCTGAGAGCTTGCGCTAAGTCACGTGGTCTCTCTCGCCGCTAAGCCAATCACGGTCCCGGAAAGTGTAAACAAACTTAGGCCAAAGCCGAAAATTGGGCATTTTTACCACCCTCCATTAAAAAAATAACGTGTAAAATCTGCTGCGATAAATTTCAAATTTTTTCAACTACAGCCCTACACAGATAAATTTCCCACAAATCTACCGTGGAACATGACCTGATTTTTAATTGTTTAGAAAATACAGCGTCTCAAACCTAGCCAGCAGAAACATTTATATTGAAGGAGATTGTAATGAATGAATTAACTGTCAAAAACAACAGATTAACAAGAAAACTCAAATTTTAATTATTATTGTTTTTTCACAATTCATAAACCATGTTTACTTCAACTTTATACCTGGGAATTTTGATGAAAAACGATTTCATTCATGACTATAACGTAGGCCGACGCAACAAAATCAGCAACTGGTAGCTCTCCTCAGATTACGGAATTCAATTTTTTTTATTCTATGTGGTAAAATCTTGTAAGTGGTCAGGAAATTATATTTAATGGCAGTGCTAGTGCCCGAAGCGTTGACGTCCACATTATCCGGGTCACAAAATAGAAATGTCACTTCTGTTCTGTGTCCGGGTTATGGTATGTTCCGGAATGTTCAAAATGACATGTGCTTTGCACTCGAGTGACTCGAACCATAGTTAATAGAATAATCCCTGGTTAGGAATGCCAGCGAACTTCAGAAGCTGATGTCTTTGTTCCGCAAAAATAGCTGTCACGTGACATTGATAGTGCACACCACATCATCTCACGCGACACGAGATGTTGATAGTGTACATGATATTCTCGTTTTAAAGAGTACTTTGCCAAAATAAAGTTGAAACTAGAAATGCCGAGAGTAAATTGCGCTGTTTTTGGTTGTGGCACTTGTCAAAGATCGAAGGGCATAGGTATTTTTAAACTTCCAGCTGCCAAGGATGAAAAGTACAAGTCTTGGCGCGAGCAATGGCTCAGTCAAATTACTAGGACACGGGTTGTTGATGCAGATTTTAAAAGGCAGATATTAGAAGACAAAGTTTTTACTTGTGAGAAGCACTTCAAGCCAGAAGAAATCGAAATATGTAAGTCGTTATATTCTTGCGTTCAAATATATTTGTGAAGCTTTCTAAGTCTTAGCAACACTTGGGACTTAGGCCCATACTCGGTTGTATCTGTTGATAAAAAAGGCTATAATCCTATATCAAAAATAAGATTTGTCCAGCGTCTTCAAACGAATGGGACATTCTACATTGAAGATCGAACAGAGATCAGTTGTTGATTTTTGTTCTTGTTCTTTTTAGTTGAGACTGATAAAATGGTCAAGAAGAAACCTGTTTTTGGTGCTATACCAACGCTGTGTCTGCCAATCAAGGCCCAGGACAGAGAAGAAAAAACAGCCAGACCTTCAAGGAGCATCGTCCAAGACATTCCTTCTAATGTAAAGAAATACAGTTACCTGTCGTTCAAAGATTTTACAACAAGAATTCAAAAGTTGAAATCAATTAGCTGCTGGGGCATTCAAGTGTTGGATGACAGGGTTATCTTCAAATTGGCAGAAGTACCATATCTCTTACCAAGATATGAGATTCAGGTTGATGATAGCCTTGGGTTTACAATTTCTTGCTTTGGTTTTTTCCTTCCAGAGACACATTGTATTTACAAGGAAAACAGACGCTCCACGAGGCAAGTGAATATCATTGATTTGATCAAAACTGTTGAAAGTCATCAAATTTGTGATGGCATCAGTGAAGATATTCAACATGGGGAGATTATTCAGCATGTTATACCTGAGTCACATGACCCACTTAGAGATGACTACATTGCATTCAACTGTACAAACAGTAGAAGGCATGTATCTTGTGATGTTCTTTGTGACAGCCAGCCTTGTAATGGTTGTGCGGACTTTAAAGTGCTTTGCACAAAGGAAATGGCAGTGAAGAAAAGAAGACAACAAGTTCCTGCCAAACTTAAAGCTCCTGTTTCTTTCACATCACCCCAGCGCCTTAAATTAACACTTCAAGAACAGCGCTTGAAGTGCTCACAGCTGGAAAATAAAATTATGCAAATGACATCAGAGCTTGAAAAGTCGTCAATATTCATTGACAAGGAAGTTGGCCAAGACATAATCAAGATATTTGGTGGGACAGACGAAAAAAACATCACACCCTTCATGAACCTATTTTGGCAACAGCAACAGAAGCTTTTTACCTCAAACCCTAAGGGACTCAGATTCCATCCTATGGTAATTCGTTTCTGTCTATCTCTTGCAGCCAAATTATCCTCTTGTTATGAAGAGTTGAGAAATAGTGGCATTCTAGTTCTTCCAAGTCAAAGAACTTTGCGTGACTATCACAATCATATACGACCGAAACCTGGCTTTAATAAGCAAGTTATGCAGGAATTAATACATACAACACATGAATATTTTGATGTGGAGCGTTATGTAATTCTGCTCTTTGATGAAATGAAAATCCAGTCTAACTTGGTTTTTGATAAAGTAACTGGAGAACTAATTGGATTCACAGACTTAGGGGACCCGAGTCTTAATTTTGCAACTCTCCAAGACGAAGATGAACTTGCTTCTCATGTTTTGACTTTTCTTCTAAGAGGAGTCAGAACTAATCTGAAATTTAGCTTTGCATATTTTCAGCAACAAATGTCACATGTTTCCAGATTTTCCCTTTGTTTTGGGAAGCTGTTTATATTCTGGAGAAAACTTGCAATCTGTGGGTAATTGGTGCAACATGTGATGGGGCTGGTGCCAACAGGAACTTTTTCAAGATGCACAAGGACATGGCTGGTGATTACAATAAAGATGTTTGCCATCATACTGTCAATTTGTGGGCAAGGTACAGACATATATTTTTTTTCAGATGTTCCACATCTTCTGAAAACTGCATGAAATTGCTTGTATAATTCTGGTAGTGGCAGACAGTCAAGATATATGTGGAATGCAGGTAAACATTTACTTTGGCAACATATATCTGAAATTTATTCTCTTGATGCTGAGAATTCTTTGAAAGTGATACCAAAGATCACATATGAACATGTAAATCTCACTCCATATTCAAAAATGCGAGTGAATTTAGCTGCCCAGGTGTTGAGCTCCACTATGGCCAAAGCCCTTCTGCATTTTGGTGGAAATGAAGTCTCGGCTACAGCACAGTTCTGTCAACTCATGGACTCTTTTTTCGACTGCATGAATGTTAGAAGCACCACTGAGCATGTACTGAAACGAAAACCAAATCTTGCTCCATACAATTCTTCCACTGACCCAAGGTTTGACTGGCTACAAGGGGTATTCCTACAATTTCTTGTAGATTGGAGAGAATCTATAAATAGCAGGGAAGGAGACTTCAACAAGACAGCCAGAAGCAAAATGTTTATTTCTTGGCAAACATTTGAAGGATTTCAGGTAACTGTCTATTCTGCCATTGATGCTATTAAATTCTTGCTAGCTGAGGGAGCTGAATTTGTCTTGTCTGAAAGATTCTGTCAGGATCCATTGGAGGAGTATTTTGGAAATCAAAGAAAGCTAGGGAGGCGCTCCGATAACCCAGACTTGCAAGCTTTTGGTTACAATGACAATACCATTCGTATTCAGAAAAGTTTAACCTGTGAGAGTGGCAATACCCGTGGTCGATATGACAGGAAAACAAGTTGGCAGAATGTTTCCAATGACCCTCTTGCTATACGCAAGTAAATATTTTACAAAAGTTAAGTTGACATTATGTAGAAAAGCATTAGATGACATTGGCAACAATATGAGCTATATTCATTATTGGTCTACCCGGCATTAACTTTGAGTTATTTAAAAAGGAAATGTTTTGGATGCTAGCTGCTTGAAGATTTTTCATTTGGCACCAAAAAATATGTTAATTATTCTGTCAATAATTCAAAACAATCAAAACATGAGATAAGATGTAGACACCTACAGATAATTAAAACTCAAACCATGAATATTATCAGTTTAGACTATATAACAACATTATATACAGTATAAGAAGAAAATTCAGTGAAGTCAGAAAAACATAATAATACAGTAGCTATAGAGAAACCTGTTCTTAAATTATGTAGAGGCTTGTTAGTTTTTAAGTTGTGATATAGAAACGCTATTATTTAGCAAAATTGCTATGGTTCCTATCTTTATCCTGTGAATTTCCATCCTTGGTGTTCGCTTCGATTACATTCTGATATTGCTTATTTTCTTGGATGTTTGTATTAATCTTTAATTACCACTTTTTGGAACATGGCAATCTTTTCTTTATTGCCGAGGAAAACTTCATCAGTGGCAGTATTTTGTTACATAAGTTTTAGTTTGAGGCATTTCTTAGCTTGCAATTTGACACATAAAAAGAGAGTAGAATAAAAAAAGGTTACAAATTTCAATCTTTCAGAAACTTTAGAATGTTGATATAAGCAATTTAATTACATAAACATTAATCTGCATCATTTTTTTTGCTTTGTCTTCCTGTGATAACTTTAATTCCTTTCTCAAAGCTTTGCTTTTAGAATGTTTAGCTTTTATCTTGTGACCCTGCACAATGTCTTTAGCAAGCGAAAGGATCGAACCCTTATGTAAAGTTCTAAAATGCTGTTCGTTACATCTTGGGCCAAATTAATGTCAATTTCAAGTTCTGCAGAGTCAGCCAGATCATGTATGTTTCTTAGCACTGTTTTATTCTCCATTGAAGATTGCAAAATTTGCATGAAGTCAATCCTATGTCCAACCAGCATCTTGGTTTCATTCCGAAAACACTTTTCAGCAGTTAGAAGAATTGTCTCCATGTTTGAATTAATTCTCCACAAACCACCTCGATTCATCAATGCAAAAAAAGATTGCGTAGGGTTGCTGTCCTCAGTGTCCAACAATCTCCCTGCACAGAGAAAAGACATGCATTTTTGTGGCACATCCTCAGCCCAGTTTTTAGAATTTTTAAACTTCTTATGAAGCTTATGTAAAACAAAACCACCAATATAGCGTAAACCATGCCTTTCCTTTTCATTTAGTGTCAGTTCACCATCATAGCTTCCATCTGCTTGCACCTCTGATTTCCCTCTTTGTTTGTAGCACAATAGTAATCTGTCAATTACCTTGCATAAAAGCATAGAGGCAATATCTTGGTTTATACCAGGGAGGAACTTATTCGAATTTAATGCAATAGTTGCATAAGTCTGAGAATAAAACCTTTCTGCATTACCATTTTCCATTAAATTGTTAAAATGGTCTGCAAATGCTCTGAGTAGTTCTTCACTCAAAAACTGATTCTGATCAACTCCCTCAAGCTCTTTTCTATGACCTTCTGGGTAGCATTCATTGCTAATAAACTTTACCTTTTCCTCACATATAATATTGTTTAACAGTGAAAGATCCAGAGGGCTTTCTTCAACAGTGTTTTTGTGGCTTTTTGTGTGCCTCTGTAATCCACGCCTACTTTTGCAGACTTTTTTGCAAATATCACAGGTGTAGTTCCCAGTTGTTACCTGATGAAAAGTAAACATTGTAAGCAAATGTATACAGATAAATAGGTAAAATAATTGGTAAACGGACCATAGGTAGGAACAAACATGATAAACTCCTATCAGTTCTATTGACTGTGTAATGGTAACTGTCAACAATGACAGTTATCATATTGAAGATTATTGAAGGTTATTATTGAAGATTTCTCGCATCGTAATAACATCAAATTTAATTGTGCTTTGTCGTTGTGAACTCTATCAAAGCTCTCACTCATCGTTATAACATAAAAAACATTGTCTTAAATCAATTTGGTTGATATTATGCTTTCTTATCAATTACACTCTTTTTTTTATAAGAACAATTTTATAAGAACACAAGCCTCAAAATGGGTCAAAATTTAAGAACAAAATAAGAACAAGCTGAGGCTGAGCTACTGTAAAATGAAATTTTGAACAACGTTTTATCTCAAAAACGAGGATTTTAGCCATGTGTGGGTGCTTTTTCGATGAATATTAAAACATGGCGGCAAATTAAGTTTGTCTCTACGCCTTTTGTTGGAAAAAGAGGCCTGAAGACCTCACCATAACGAAAAGCTAGAAATCGCATTGCTTATACCCTATAAATTTAAGAACAAATTAAGAACCATCCAGCCTCAGATTTTCGGAAAAATTAAGAACAATCAGCCTGAACTCAAACTTACTGGTTCTTATAAAAAAAGAGCGTACAATTAAATCGAGGAATAAACTCTAGGTAGGCCAAGAGGGAATTATCAACTCGAAGTTTGCTTTGCAAAATCTATATTTCTCAAAGAATGGATGCAAAAATAACCTACTTTATCGATTGCTTCTTCAAGAGTATCTTCTAATCCTCCGTCCTCTTCAATCTGCGTCCATTATTGCATCAAAATCGTCCCCCAGTATCCAAAGCACATTATTCAACGTAGCCATTATCGCTATGCTGTGCACCATCAATGTCACGTGACGTTTGCAAACTCTCTTGCTCAACATCAAAAACAGAACAATAGAAATCCCTTCTGAAGTTCGCCGGCATTCCTAACCAGGGATTATTCTATTAACTATGCTCGAACTTGAACAGCCGTGATGTGCATCCATTCTTGCTGTTCGTGTACCTTAGAACGCAGTTAGTTTCTTTAATTTTTATGGCATGATGCAACCTTATAAGATATTAGCACTTTGGCTACAGTTTGCTAACACAAATGATAAAATTCATTTTTCGCAAGAAGTTATCTTAAGCACGTGTTTTAGATCTTAGGCCGACATGCTATGTCATCTTATTGGATTGTTCTTTAGTTCAAGATCTTGCATCGGAGTGCCGCTAAAAAGAAATTTAATACACTCATAAAAACTTTTTCCACTCAGTTTGATGATTTTTAAAACATTTGGTCACCATTTACTATTCCAATCTGGTTAGCAGTATGTGTGTGTCACTCGGTAGGTAGAACCTAAGCTGGTGATTTGGTGGTTTTTAAAAAAAACCGTTTGATTTGTGATCCCAGGATTTCTGAAAACGTTAAGCTTCTGGTCCTGGAATAAGGCCCCATGTAAATATATCTCTTTTTAACTCGAGGAAGGCGTCAGCAATGGTTGCGGGATCACAGCCTTTTTCGTAGGTAGTAAACTCTTCCTCACCATCGTCACCCTTTTCTTTATCGTCGTTATCGCGATCACCAACAATTGGCACCGAGTCTGGATTGAGAATGGATGCTGATAAAACTTTGCTTCAGATAAAACTTTGATCGCATCAACCAACTTATCTTTGCAAATGCTACAAATGCCAGGGCCAGAAGGAAAGCATTCCGGATGAAAGGAGTGCCCACAACCATGGAGAATTCTCATGTTTGTATTGATGGATGGTTGCACACAATTAGGTAGGTCGCATCGCTTTAAAACGGAGAGAATAAAAAAATTGCATGTTTTGTTTGAAATTTTAACAATTGTGAACTATAATGATACAGTTGATCTACAAAGAAAAATAATTGTTTGTAATTTGTTCATAGGTTAAAATGTCAAAAGCCTAAGAAGTTCCATTTTTCTACGGTATTCTATTTTTGGCACAGGTAAACATTGAGTGTAAAATATACATTTTGGATACATAAGGGCATATTTAATGTTCTGGGGCTGGGGCCATTAGATTAGAAAGTCTCTCAGCAGCAAGTAAGTTATTTTTCTCAAAGGAGTAAACGATATGACATAAATAATTTATATTATATGAGCAAATGTTATAATATACCGAATTACATTATATATATATGCACTTTTTTTGAACATGAACATAAGAACATGAGTTTCAAGATTGGTCAAAAGCTAAAAATAAAATAGGAACAAGCTGAGGCTGAGCTACTGTTAGATGCAAATTTGAGCAATGTTTTATCTAAAATAATGATGGTTTTTGGTCATTTGTGTGCTTTTTCAGTGATGAAAGAGGAAATTTACTGGTTCTTATCAAAAAGAGTGTACCTGCTTGGATTTGGTTCCTTGTTGAGAAACTGGAATCCAAGCGGAAGGACCTTGGATGCTACAACTGTGTCTTCTCCATAAAGTACAGGCAGTTTCCAGTATGTCATATTTTTGCTTTCCTAGCTAGTCGAGGCACCTGATATCCAGAATTGGGATTTTGGGCAATTTGCTTCAAAGTGCTGCAAATGAATTTGGCGGCATCCAATTTAATTCTTTGCAGTTTTGATCTGCTGAAGGTGTATTTTTTTGGAACTTCAAAAACAGATGAAAATTTTGCTGAAGTGGCTTTGGTGTTGTCAAATGCTCTTGCTTTTTGACGCAGAAGATCACCACTGTCGCTATGGCTTGACTGAGCTCGCAGTATGGAATGGAAATTTTCCACAGGGTACTCATCAAATGCATTAAGATTTGTCATCAGTGTGTTGAAAAGAGGACGATCTTGATTCTTCCAATGCATGGAATTGCTCAGCCAAATTAATGGTGCCTTATTGTAGTGGTGTCGTTTATAGCAAAAGAACATTATCCAACACCTGAGAAGTGATGTGGCATACTCCTCTGTGTTTTGCCTTTTAAAGATGACAGAATAGATAGAAAGGACAACAGGAAGATAATTATCTAACAGATTTAAAAGGGCTAAGTACTCTAGGTCTTTGCAGTTTGAGAAAGCTACAGTAACTTGCTCTCTGATTGATGTCCAACCACCATAAAGTATCTCCTCGATTAAAGAAATTCGACTTGCTTCTGGTTTATTTGAAAGGTGTTTCCTAGCACCAAAGATGAAGGAAAAGGCCTTTTTGAAAAACTCGATATTAAGTAGACAAACAGATTCTCTTGCATTTAGTTGAATCTGCAAGGGACCAATGAAAGGAACAATATTTTGTAAAGACAAAGGAGCAAAACTGGGGAGGTTATATTGAACCTGTCTCATGAAGAACTGTGCTGGCCAATCACCTACAAAAGGGCACACAAAGGAAGAAAGATAAAGGTGGAGACCCTGGTTTACTGCATGAGTTGCAGCATCAAGAAATTTTTGAAAGCTCTTAAGTGGAAGCTCAAGCTCATCAATTAGTCTACAGTCTTTCATCTGTCTAAATGTTTTGCAAGATTGCTGTTCTCGATAATCATGCTCCTATGGAAAAAGGGACACATTGATAATGTACACTTAGGAAGAATTAAATTTGTCTAATGTTATTTTAGATTTCAAAGCAGTTTTCTTAGGCCTCCAAAGTGCTTGGAAGGTTGGCTAGCAACCCATGTTGTTATATTACCATACCAATAATGAGAAAAAATGTATTAAGGTGTATAATTGCTCTCTTTTCTGTCAATGATTTCTAAGTAGTATCAGATTTATTTTTATAAGCATTGTTAAAATGTATATGAAACATTATGTTATGTTGATATGTATTGAAGTTAAATAAAGATAATATATATCTGCAAAAAAACTGTTGTCTAACCTCCATTCGTTTTCTTTCCATCTCAGGGTCAAAGAAGGTGGTTCGGATCCAGTGTGGCATGACAGAGGCATAAGTACTTGATAAGTTAGAGATGTTTTCTGACAGAATTTGTTCCAAGAGAGCAGAGTCGACAACCTTTGGATTTGTTGTTGAAAAAAGAGATGGAATGGCTGGAACACCCTAAAATCTCTTCAAGAGAAAAGTTGCCATACTAATTGCAGTCGAGGTTTTAGCATCATTAGGGCGGCTCTTTGTGTGAATATAGTATGGTCATCTATCATAAGAACCAGGAGATCTTTGTTTTCAACAGCTTCAGATACAAATGTTGAAACAGCTTTATCATGGTTGAATGACAGTTTCACCCGTTCTCTCTTTTGAGTTGATTTGGAGAGACTCACTCCACTTTTATTGAGAATGGATAGTCCTGTCTCACTTATCCCTTTTCCTACTACTCGTTGGGATAGTACTCGTTTGGAACCAGCTTTCTTTTTGTGACTGGCCAAAGACAAGCATATAGAGTGCAGCAACAACCTTCTTCTCATTCTGAAGCAGTTTACTTGGTGTCTGTTCTTGGACTGACATGGCTTCTAGAAGGGTTTGGAAAATGCTGGTTGCTCCTGCATCTTGGCACATTACCTTGACAGCCTTTGGGTCAAAAGGTGGTTGCTGATCATTGTGGCCATACTTTGATCACAACAGTTCTCTAAAAAGGGTCACCTCATGCTGTAGGTCGATGCTCCTGGAAAGAAGTGCCTTCATCTGTGGCAGGAAAAATGCAGGCACGTACACAAATTCACTACCCACATCAACATGTCCTAGTCCAACAATATCATCAGTTATGATTTCTGATGTAGGGACATATTTGACAAGGCTTGTTGGAATCAATGAAAACTTCTGGCCATTAATCACAGTTTCCTCAAAACATGGCACAGAAGTCTCATCCTGCTCATCTGGTATTTTTTCCAGGCCCGTGTTTGTTGTTGCAGTACTGTCCTGAGATGATGAGCTCTCTGAAGAAGCGAACTCAGATACAATTTCCTGCAACTGAAGAAGCATACCTGTTTTAGACTTAAACTGACACTGTGATAATCTGTAGTTTTAAGTTGATAATGAATTAAAGATAATCAACTGCATTCAACTTTTTATTGTTTTTTTTGTGAAAAAATATGAGATAAGGAATTACGAACTAAATATGTTTATATGGAATTACTAAATTCTGTTGCTTTCTCTAAAAATTAATCTCAGAAAAGCTTGTGACTTGTAACATATGGGTTATTGAAGAGTAATAGAGGTTTCCGTTCTTGTATAGATGGACACGCCCCCTTTTACAAAGTGTTTGCTTTTTTTCTATATTCAGTTTCAACATAGGTAATGATAAACAAATTTAGCTCACCTTAGCATAAGACAAAAGTTCTGTAAAATTCGGAGGCAAAAGAGCGCTTCTTTGTGCAGGTAATGACGCAATCTGTACAAAACTTGTCGCTCAATTTTCTTTCATTGCGTTGGTCGAACGCTTTAAATAAAACACTACTTCTTCCAATCCTTGCGTCTAAGTTAACGAGGTGTTTGGAATGGCTGTTCCATTCGTCATGGTGTGCATTGGCACAAAGTTTTCGTCAACTTAAAAAATTTAAGCAAGTAATTGGAAATAATTGCGTGACACAGGTACCTTTTTTCCCGCTATTCGACGGGACCCAGACCCTTTGTAAATTGACCTTTTGTTCATATGTGAGTGATTTAGATACGTGCTCTCCACGAGGACAGAAACTGTTTTGTAGGGGTTGGAAACATTAAGATGTTATGGTTTTTTTGGTGGAATTATTTTAAACGCGTGCGTTTGTTGGAGGTAAGTGGACCAAACCATGGTTATGTCAGACTGATTTTGTTGCGTCGGCCTAAGCGATAGTCATGAATGAAATCGTTTTTCATCAAAATTCCCAGGTATAAAGTTGAAGTAAACATGGTTTGTGAATTGTGAAAAAACAAGAATAATTAAAATTTGAGTTTTCTTGTTAATCTGCTGTTTTTGACTGTTAATTCATTCATTACAATCTCCTTCAATATAAATGTTTCTGCTGGCTAGGTTTGAGACGCTGTATTTTCTAAACAATTAAAAATCGAGGTCATGTTCCATGGTAGATTTGTGGGAAATTTATCTGTGTAGGGCTGTAGTTAAAAAAATTTGAAATTTTTTGCAGCAGATTTTACACGTTATTTTTTTAACGGAGGGTGGTAAAAATGCCAAATTTTCGGCTTTGGCCTAAGTTTGTTTACACTTTCCGGGACCGTGATTGGCTTAGCGGCGAGAGAGACCACGTGACTTAGCGCAAGCTCTCAGCCAATCAAGATTTGAGCCCTATGCTGTTTTGTGTACCCAACCATTTACAGCTAGAACAACCATTCAAAGCAGTCTGGCAAGCAACATCTTTTACCTTCAAGAATTCAAAAAATAAACAGTAATTTTTTGTCCCAAATAAGTGAGGGAGGGTCTGATATAATGTAATATAAGATAATATGAGTGGGTCTGATATACAAGCCAAATATTAATAAAAAGGGGAATCGTAATAATAGGGGGATCCCAAATATTTTTGTTTTTCAACAACGTTTTAACTGAAGCCATCAAAGTCAGATTGTCTTAGCTGCTTGTCAAATCAAAAGAAAATCATGTTATATCAGGTAGTGAATATCAGGTAAAGGAAACAATCATCTGACAAAAAATCAGGAATTATCATAACAAACAGAGTAAATGCCTACACTAAAGCCTTTATGGGCTAACTCTGTTTCACGTTCTTGTAAAACCATGGCGAATTCATCGGTCTCAGTGTGGTCATAAACAGTTGATGTTGATGCCTCTGTTTAGTGTTCGGTCTCAAAGTTACACAGATTTAACTCATAGAACACACAGGACTTTTTCTGCTCGCACAGTCATCCTCTCCAGCTACAAACAACAACCACTATAATAACAGGGGGCCTGGTTCAACGGGGCTCCCAGACTAGTTAAACTATTAAACATAAATACTACACTCTGTAGATGACGAGGGAGAGAGCATTGCGTGAAATAAACTTCTATTTACTTCTGTAAGCAATTAGAAGTAGTATTAAATAGGAAAATAAAGACAAATCTAAATACACTGAAAAGTAAACGCCAAAACTGTCCTTACTTGACGATGATCTCTCAACATTTTTCTTGAAGATGCCGTTAACTTATGCCATGCAGAAGGTTCTTCTTGTGGCGTTGGGAAGTTCACAGATGGAAAGGCAACAATACCAAAATCATCACGTTTAAGAACAGCCTGCATCTTACCCATAAATCCAGGCAAGGAAGATATTCTGTTTTCGAATCTTCAGCCTTGAAATGTTCGAAGGAAATAAGTGAGTACTGGGATGGGGTAAAGTTTGCAGATTGGAATATCAATAATCTTTTAACAAAAAATCCTTTACTTATCTAGTTAATCATAAGGTATTTACTTTATTTTCTTACTGGTACTGAACGTTTGTTGACTGATTGTCTTCATATCATTGTCTATTTCAATAAAACTGTTTTTGAATAAAACTTTGCAACAAGCTCTGGGAGCCAGCATTTCTCAAAAAACTGTGAGCATTTCTTTAAATTTGCTGCCCAGAATTCCTCATCAGGATAAATCCTTTCTAGGTGATAATCTTTCTCAGTAAAAACAAAGAAGTCACAATATTCCTTCTTGCAAACCAACATCTGATTTTGGACCTGATAATAGTGAGGATGCTTGTGACTCCAAAGGAACTCGTTGTTAACTGCTTTTAGGCAAAATTGTTTATAACCCGCTGCCTCAAAGATAAACTGATATTTTTTTGCTTAAAGGACATTTGATTTCGGTACAACCATTTCCACGGCAGCTTCATGACACTAGGCCATCAGGAGATGCTCCCATGAATGGATGATCCATTCAAATATGAAAGCCACACTCAGTAACTTTGAAGTTTTCATGCAAGTCAAACATTACACATAAATATGTTATCAGTGCAGTTTTCTCTTGCACACAACCCCAACTGGTTGCTTTGGTTGAGAACTGATAGCTTTCAGGGTAGCAAATCGATTTTAACGAGCTTTGGGATGGTAGGGCAACATTTGTATGGCATACACCGTTGGCTTTAGATGCAGTTATGCAACCTGCTCTATAATAAAACCATGCACTGTTCTTGGATTGTTTTTGCGTTTCACTCACCTACTTGCACCTGCCTTTATGTGCCTGTAATATTTATCTTTTGACAAACATCCAATATCCAGATAATATTTTGATATCAACTGGAGATCAAATAACTCTGTTGGGTGTTTCCATGTCAAATCAGCAAGCAAAACATTATTTTGACACCCACCATCTCAGAATTGGCTAATTTTGTGTCTAAAAGAGCCTTACCATATGACAATCACATCTGTACAAAAGTTTCTTAAAATTCAAAACCATTTAGAAATTACGGGGATTTTAATTTCATCAAAATTCTCCAAAAGTTGGCAGATGGTGGCCATTTTGAATTCCGGTAAGAAATTAAAAATAGAAATAAAACCTCAAAACCCTGAAGGATTATGTGTTTGGATGAATTGGTCAACAAAACTGTACTATTTCATGTATGGGGATTCTGATTATGCTATTGAATTCACCATTACTGTCAAACCTAACCCCCCAGAGTTTCATTTGTGCCCCCTGTTCTTTAATTGGGTACTTCCGATGTAATTTTTCTTACATCTATTCAAGTCTTGATAAAAAAATTTGACAACACCATTGAAGGGCAAATTTGGCTAGGGGGTTCCTGAGACATTGAACTTTAACTTAAATAAAAGCTGTGATGGTCTTTTTCTTCATTTTCAAGTTATTGGTATCTAAACTTTCACAATATTCATAATTGCATTTGCAGACTTATGTTAAATTAATCATCGTCCTTCATCTCATAAAACATATTTTAAAAAACGATAGGCTTTTTAATATTATGTCTCCTCAGTAAATCTTAAGTAAAAATTCATTGCAGGTTAGATTTTGCTGTGGAAGGAAAATCTAATTATATTTTCTTGAATCAATTTCTCTTCAGTTTCCTTAAATTGGTATTGCCTCCCTGTGTCATTGGTGCTGGAACTTTGCATAAAATGTCTAGTTCTGGTATATAACAGATATCTTTTCTTTTTGGCAACGAATAAGATCTGCTGGGGTAGCTTGGTTGCATAAAATTGACAAGAATGTCTTTATTTTCATTGTCGACTTCCATAACAAGTCCAATCAAGTACTTCCCATAATATACAGAAACAACAAATCTGATTCCTCTATTCTAACCTTTTGATCATAGTCAATACCTTAACCTAGGATAAGATCAAATTTGAGACTATATTTGTCATCATCAGAGACACGTTTGGCAACAATGACTGTTTCTGAGAGTGGGGTAAATTGATGAAACCCTCTTGTTCCTGGCAATGTTCTTGCTTCACTAAATTGACCAGTTAAAACATCACGCACTTTTTCCATTTCTGCCTTGGATATAAAATTGATTCAATGTTCTTTATTTCACTCTTACAATGCTGGTAAACTTCAAAAGCTGACACAAGTTGATTTGAAATTGGTTGCTGAAGACTGACTCTTGCTGTCAATCTCTTGATGGTTCCTCCGATCCCGTTGCAAGGAGACTTTCCATGGGATGTTGCAAAAAAGTTCCATGCACAACCAACTCCAAATTCTTGCCGATGGAGATAAATAAAAATAAAATTTTTGCAATTCTTGTACTGTCCAGCGCAACCATCACTGAAATAATGCACCATTTTAACACCACTATTTATGTTCTCTTTAACAAAATTTATTGTTAATTCCATAATCTGATGAACAAAACAAGTATCATGATTTAAATCATCAGAAATAAAGCAAAGGGCAGTATTTTGTAATGTACCCTCTGATTTATGATACCAAACTATAGGATGCAGTTTACATGCCTGTTGATTCCGATGATAACTTTGAACCTCATCTTGTACCACAAATGTAAAATTTTCAGCAAAATCAGCAAGAATTATAATTTCATTGTCATCCAGCTCCTCCTTTAGTTTTTTTAAATATCTGGCTTGTGATCGGGCAATAAAGGAATGTGCTGTCATGTCATCAAGCTTGCTGGTCAATGAAGTCGTGTATAGGCAGTGTGACTGTTATGAGTTCTGATCGATCAACAGTGGTCCATTGTTGAAATTTGACCTGCTGCTCGGTGAAATCATTCTCATCATCTGTATCTTCTTCTTCAAATGGGCCAACGAGTTGCTCTCCAGAAGTAGACTTTAGCATTACTCACACCAGGGCACTTTTCACAGCGATGAAGCATACAGGCTTTACTGACTCTGCTGCATACCACCATATTTGTCAACTCTTGGTACGTTTTCCCTATTTGGACAGCATTCATCATCATCAAAATGTTTTGGTGAGTTGTGCAAACACAGACTGAATGGGTACCAGCAGAACCAACAAGAATACACAATTTTGGTCTGAGGCTGCAAAATTTTGAAAACCCAAGACTCACTTGAGGATATTTATCCTTGAATGCTTTATAAAGCTCTCTTAATCCACAAAGAAGAAGTCGCTTTTGCATATGGACATTTTTCTTGATGCTGACAGAGTTTTTCTTTCCAGGCATCTGGCGGCTATATTCATCATCAGAATAAAGTTCCATAACAAGTGTTTCAATTTCCTTTGGAAGACGCTTTCCACATTTCCTGTCTGGCAATTCCAAGATCCCTTTCTCTTCTGACAATTTTTTTGCTGTGCGAACTAGGGACGATGAGAGTGAAAAAACTTCTTGTGCCTTTTGTATGGACCATGACGGTGGGATCATAGTAAGAATTTTAATCTTTCTTGTCCGATTAGATGTTTTCAGCTTCTCCTTCATTAAAAAAATTAGTTGATCCAAGTCTTTGCTTTTCTGGACCATCTCTTCTAAATTTTCAGGTAAATGTTCTTTATGTTCTTCTAAAGATTCTGTAGATACTGTCAATGATGCTGCAACTTGACTCTGAAGGGACAATCTTTTCTCTTCAAGCTTGCCTTTAACTCGGTGTATTTTTCTTTTACCATATGGAACCTTAGAGTGGCTTGCTACTGCATGTAGCTTGATAGGGCTAATGTCCATCGCCTCTAATGTGCTATTCAACTGTTCTCTGCTTTCAGCTTTGCAATGTTTTTCTATATCATCATCATCATCATCATTGTCATTCTCGACATCAGGAAACAACCCTTGGGGGTCTGTTGGATCAACTTTCACTTGGACACGATTTCAGACCTGGGATGAGCTTAAAGCTGGTATTTACGGACTTTTTAGACAGATCCAAGCTTATTTTTCGCAATGAAGACCTCGCAGCCTTTTTATATCTCTGAAAAGGATCACTGCATTTCTTCTAAAGACGAACATACTCTACAACAAGATTTTCCTTATGATTATGGCATATTTTGTCATCATCCTTCAATTCTGTGCCAACCCTCAAGCTTAACTCTTCCTTCAAAGCAATACTTAAACTGCAAACTGTTGTGTCCGCTATTTTTGGGGTTGTTGTTGTTGGAAGAGGAGGAGGAAGGCAGAAGGAGGGACTGCAGAGACTGACTGAGACTGTTTGCTTTGCAACTGTTATAATGTGATACTTGTTGTGTTATTTACATATATACATCAACAGCAAAAGGATGATGTCTGGTTTTCTTGTCTCGGAGACTTTATAATGGCGACGAGGATGGGATTCAAAATGGCGGCGAGTTATGGATTGCATGCAATGACCAAGTTTGACCCGGAAGATCACCAAGGGAATGTTTATGAAGCATTTTGTGACTTTATTGATTCTTTTCATTATGAATATGATGCAATAGCCAAAGAGCCACCGAAGGAAGGTAGTAACACAGAGAAAGCAGCATGGGTAGAGCAAGATAAACGGAAAATTTTTTTTAGGAAGGTTTGCCTCAAGAAACCTTCAAAGGGATTTTGAGGAAGTTGTTCCTGAAAAGGATAGGGGTAAAATCACTTTTATGGAGATGACAGCAGCACTAAAGGGAAGATATGATATCAGTAGGAACAAAACACTTGCCAATTTTGAGTTTCACAAGTTGTTTCAGAAGGAAAGTGAAAGTTTTGATTCTTTTACAGTAAGAGTAAAGCACGAAGCCAAAACATGTGAATTTTCTTGCACCAGTGAAACTTGTACAGTCAAGAATATCCTCACCAGAGACCAAATCATCATTGGAACATCGAATAATGAAATTCGCAAAAATGCCCTAAAGAACCAGTGGGACCTTGATAATCTGATTAAAGGTGGGAGACAACTGGAGGCAGCAGCAAGAGGGGCACAGAGAATCCATGAAAATAGTGAAGCACCTGTCTCCAGAACAAAGAGACCAGGAAAATACTCCAGAAAAGGGTCAAAATCAAAATATGAAGGAAAATTGCGAGAGAAATATTCCAACTGTCCAAATTGTTCATCGAGAGTATGTAAAGGAGGAAAGCAGTGCCCAGCAGCAAATCGTGAGTGCTTTGACTGTGGTAAAACAGGACATTTTAAAGGCTCGGCAATATGTAAAAAGAAGAGAGAGAAGATTAAACCTCGCACTCTGCGGGTAGAGAGCAGTAGCAGTAAGGATGAAAGCTCTGATACTGAAACATGCACATCTGAAAGTGACTCAAGTTCTAGCCAGAATATTAACCGTGAACGGTTCATGAAGAATGTTACAAAAATACGACGCATGCGTATTCGCCAGCAGATGCGCAAAACATCAGAAAAATCACGCTATCAAGTTGAGGTGATAATTAAAGAGCGAAGAGTAAGTGCATTTGCTGACACAGGGGCGGATATTTGTGTAATGTCTAGGAAACAAGCTAAAGCTTTGGCTTTGCCCCTTGGAAAAACGAAGATGAAAATACGCCCATATGGATCAAAATCAGTAAAATGTTGTGGTTACTATATAGGCACAATCATGCATGGAGAATCAGTTGCCAATGCATGCATATACGTGGTCAAACAGGATCTTGAAACTTTGCTCAGTGGAAGAGTTTCAGAAGAGCTAGGAATCATAACATTTAACCCAACTCCAGATAACCAACAGCCAAGTATCCGGCGCAACACAGAAATCAGAGATGACGTTAAAGCAAGCATTATTTCGCAATATCCAGAGGTATTTACAGGTATTGGTACATTAAAAGACCATTTTGTGAAGTTTCACATAAATGAAAATATTCCCCCAGTAGCTGCACCGGCCAGACCTGTTCCATTTCATTTACGGAAGAGATTTGAGAAAGAGATACAGACCATGGAAGAGAACAATATAATAGAAGAACATATAGGACCAGCACCATGGATTTCAAATGTAGTGCTCGCCCCAAAAGATGATGGTGGTATTCGGGTCACTGTTGACATGCGTCAAGCAAACCGGGCAATTGAATCAACAAACATTCCAATTCCCAGAGTAGAGGACATTAAAACACAACTTGCAAGGTGTCAACATTTTTCTAAACTTGATTTTAAGTCTGCATTCCATCAACTGGAGCTTGATGAAGAGTCTAAGAAGATCACAGTGTTTCATGCAGGTGACCGACTGATGCGGTATCGAAAACTTACTATGGGCACGAAACCAGCCTCTGGCGAGTTGACAAAGGCGCTTCTTCTGCTATTTCAGCCCATTCAAGAAGCACATGTTATCCATGATGACCTCATCATAGCAGCCAAAACAAAGAAACAACATGATCATGCATTAAATCGCGTCCTTCAAGTAATTGCAAAATCAGGAATGACTTTGAATCCTGATAAATGCATGTTTGATAAGGAGGAAATTCCATTCTGGGGACTACGTGTCTGCAAAGATGGTATTAAACCGGACCCAGAAAAGGTCAAGGCATTGCAACATGCCTCACGCCCACGTTCAAAGGATGAACTACAATCTTTCCTCTGTATGATCCAGTCAAATAAAGACTTCATACCAGACTTAGCAAGCAAAACAATGAACCTTCGGATGCGAACAAAGAAACACAGTCGCTTCACTTGGGATAAGGAGTGCCAAAGAGAATTTGACAGGTTGAAAGTTGCATTCAGAGAAGACACTCTTCTCCGCCGAAAAATTATGAAATTAGTAATTTCATGGATATCTATGGATTAAAAAATCTAATAAAAAGTCCCACTTGTTATAAATCTGCTGACAATCCCTCTTCCATTGATATGTTTCTAACGAATAAAACCTCTGGTTTTCAAAACACTACGACAATAGAAGTGGGATTGTCTGATTTTCATCTAATGATACTAATAGTGTTAAAGAGTGGTTTTGTAAAAAGAGGTCCAAGGATTGTGACATACCGAGACTACAGTAAATTTGATCCTATAAAGTTTCGCAGTGACCTTAGAAACAATCTAGCTAAGAGCAGCGAAGCATACTCTGAATATGAAAATTTTAATTCTGTAGTCGAAGAAGTTCTGAATAACCATGTACCTCTAAAACAGAAATATTTACGCGCAAATGATGCACCCTTCATGACGAAAACTTTAAGAAAGGCAATTATGCTCCGTTCACAGTTACGTAACAGATTAAACAGGCATAATACTTCTGAAAACTGGAACGCTTTTAAAAAGCAAAGAAATAGGTGTGTGAAAATTCTGCGACAAGCAAAAACATCATATTATGGTAACCTTGATATAAATTCTGTCACTGACAATAAAAAGTTCTGGAAAACTGTAAAACCACTTTTTACTGACAAGGTACAAACCTCTTCAAGTATTACGCTTATCGAAAATGAAAAGTTTATTATGAATGACAGTGAAATAGCTGAGATCCTTAATGAATTTTTTACAAATATCACAAAGACAATTGACATTGCCCCTGGTGAATGCATTCTCAATTCGACAGACCATTTGCTGGATCCTGTTGAAATTGCTGTTGAAAAATATAAACATCATCCCAGCATCCGCAAGATTAAGGATAAGGTAAACCATGGCACATTCTTCGAATTCAAACCAATTACAATGCAGGCAGTCAATGATGAATTATTGAGACTAAACACAAAAAAAGCGTCTACAATTGAAAGTATTCCTCCGCGGATACTGAAAGAAAACGAAGACATTTTTGCACCATTACTGACGACAATTTTCAATAATTCATTGCTCCAGAGAACGTTTCCTGAAGATCTTAAATTAGGAGACATAACTCCACTATTCAAAAGTGACAAAACTACAGAAAAACGAAACTATCGACCTATCACCGTTCTATCCGCATTATCAAAGGTCTTTGAACGGCTTCTATATGCTCAGATGGTCGACTTCGCGGATACGTTCCTAGTTCCCTACTTATGTGGTTTTCGGAAAGGTTTCAACACACAGCATGCGCTGTTGAGATTAATGGATATCTGCAAGAATTCCCTAGATAAAAAAGGGGTGGTTGGTGCCTTGCTAATGGATCTCTCAAAAGCGTTTGATTGCATAGACCATGAGCTATTAATTGCGAAATTAAATGCCTATGGTTTTTGTAAAGATGCTCAATTATTGATTTATAATTACCTGTCCGGTAGAAGACAAAGGGTAAAATTAAATGGTTCATTCAGCACTTCGCTAGAAACCTTTGCAGGTGTACCACAAGGATCAGTCCTTGGGCCTCTTCTCTTTAATTTATATATTAATGATTTATTCTTAATGGTAACTGATACTGCAGTATGTAACTTTGCTGATGATACTACGATTTTTGCAGCTGACTGTCAATTAGATAAAGTTTTAGAACGGCTAGAAACTGATGCTCTTATTTTATCAAAATGGTTTCCAGAAAACTTTATGAAATTGAATGCAGGGAAATGTCATCTTCTTACTTTTGGAACAAATCAAGATGACTTTAAGATCAAAATCGGTAAGGCCATTGTTGAAGAAAGCTCTGAAGAAAAACTGCTAGGGGTGATAATAGATAAAAATCTTAATTTCAAAAGTCACGTCTCAAATTTATGCAAAAGAGCCAGCCAAAAACTGCATGCTCTTGCTAGAGTTTCGCCATTTATGGGTTCTGATAAACTGCGTCTCCTAATGAACAGCTTCATAAAAGCTCAGTTTAGTTACTGCCCCCTAATTTGGATGTTCCATGACAGATGTCTGAATGCTAAAGTAAATAAAATCCACGAAAGAGCACTCAGAATTGTTTATAAAGACAGTCATGCTGACTACGAAGCATTGCTGACTTTGGATAATGCAGTATCAATTCACCAACGCAATCTACAGTACTTGATGATAGAAATATACAAAACCAAACATAACCTGAACCCTAGTTTCATGAGTGAGATTTTTGAAACAAGAAATGTACATTATGATTTGCGAACTAAAAACAATCTTTGCATTCCAAAAGCCAGGACAACTTCTTATGGTATAGAAACTGTGAGATATTTAGGTCAAAAACTGTGGCAAACACTACCTCACAGTATAAGAGAGTCCCAATCATTGGCAACATTTAAAAAAGAATTAAGAGCACACCCTATAGAATGCGACTGTAGATTGTGTAAAAAATTTATTGCTGGGTTAGGTTTTATTTAGAACATTATACCTTAAACCTTTTTAATATTGTATCATATATTTTTATTTCATACTAACTCTTATTAGATAGTTGGCCTTAATTAGCTTCTTTATAGCTATCAACCGTTCATTTAGTACACCAACTTTAAACAAATTATTTATTATTATTTATTATTATTATTATTATATATATTTCAATCCTGAAGAGGATACATTTATTTTTGTGGATGCGCATCTTTCAGGACTATCTGCAATTCTGATGCAAGGAGAGACAAGTGATAGTGCAAAGCCAGTAGCATTTGCCAGCCGTGCCACAACCCCAGAAGAGCAGAGATACCCACAGCTAGACTTAGAAGCACTAGCCATTGACTTTGGATTGCGTCGGTTTCGCTACTTTATTGCAGGAGGTCCTGAGATCAAAGTCGTTACAGATCATAAGCCCCTGGTAAGCATTTTTTCTAATGCTAGAAAAGGGTCGGTCAGAACAGACCGGATAAAGCTGCGTCATCAAGACATGAAATATAAAGTAATCTGGAAGGAAGGGAAAGTTAACCCAGCTGATTACCTTTCCCGACATGCAACACCATTTAGTAGCATCAGCAGAGATCAACAAAAAGAAACCAGTGAACTAGAAAAAACGGTCTGGCTTCTTCAATATGCTCCATACACCGAGTCCATTTCTATGAGTCGAATCATCGATGAGACAGATAAAGACAAAACACTTCATGAGTTGAAGAAATACATTAGAAAGGGATATGTACCAAAGACAAAGGGTAATCTCGCTCCATTCAAAAAGATCTTTGCGGAACTTACCATCTCAGATGAGGAACTGATAATGAAAGGAGAACGCATTATTCTTCCTGAGAGTTTGTGGGACATTGCCCTTGTAAAAGCCCACCAGGGAGGTCACCCTGGAATGAACAGCCTTAAACGCCGCCTACGCAGTCATTTCTGGTTCCCAAAAATGAACCAAAAAGTGGAAGAGAAAGTGGCATTCTGTAAAGAGTGTCAACTATTTACAAACAAGACAATGCACGAACCCATTCAATCTCACAGAGCGCCGGAACATGCATGGCAAGATGTAAGCATTGATCTGTTTGGTCCTATGCCCGACAGTAAGCATGTGTTGGTAGTTCTGGATAAAATGAGTCGATTTCCTGCAGCAAAGCTTGTCCCAAACACCGCAGCTAAGCCTGTCATTAAAGCATTGGATGACATTTATACAGATTTCGGTTATCCTGAAATGCATCACACAGACAATGGACCACCATTTGATTCAAAAGCATTTGCTGAATTTTCCCAAGGCAGCAGTATTGATCATGTTAAAACCTTCCCGTATCACCCACAAGCAAACCCTGCAGAAACATTTATGCGTCCTCTCGGAAAAGCGTTAAAGGCGGCCCATTTCAATAAAAAGGATAAACATACAGCTATTAAGGAAGTCCTAGCAACATATCGGGCGACGCCTCATCCTGCAATGGGAGTACCACCGGGAGATCTCTTGCTTCGTAGTGGGTATCGAAAAGATTTTCCGCGACGGCAACTGACTGAGCAACAGATACGCGAGGCTCAGATGCAAGACAGAGCACAACGTATGTCTCGAGAGGACCAAATGAACAGGTCGACCCATAGAAAGAAGTCCATCTACACTCCAGGGAATCTTGTGTACATACGGAACATGCAGCGGTGCAAGTTTGATCCCATCTTTGGGCCAGAGCTGTATAAAGTCCTGTGCACAGAAGGTAGCGGCCTGTTACTAGAAAGTTTGGCTGATAATAAAAGTTTCAGAAGGCACTGTGATGACGTAAAGCCTGCAGTTAGCCAAGGAAAAATCGAGGACCATACTATTTGGATAGAGAACCAAGCCCATCAAACAGAAAACGCGAACAACCAAGATCCGGTTCCAGACATGACAGAAGAGCCAGTAATTGCCCCAGCTGGCGTTACTGCGCAACATCCAAATGAGGACAGGGCTACAAGACCTCGGAGAGAAACTCGTTTACCTGCTAGGTTCAAAGACTACGTCCGTTACTAAAAAAGGGGAAGTGGTGTTGTGTCCGCCATTTTTGGGGTTGTTGTTGTTGGAAGAGGAGGAGGAAGGCAGAAGGAGGGACTGCAGAGACTGACTGAGACTGTTTGCTTTGCAACTGTTATAATGTGATACTTGTTGTGTTATTTACATATATACATCAACAGCAAAAGGATGATGTCTGGTTTTCTTGTCTCGGAGACTTTATACAAACGTATTCCAAGTCTGTAGACTTGCAAAGTTCAGAAAGCAGCTCACCGATGGAACAATTTTGATAAGAACACATGATTTCCAAGATACCTGTCTCTAAGGATTTCAGTAATACTAACTGGAAAGCAAATTCTTGCACCTATTTCTAAAGAAAAGAAACGGATGACAGGAATTTGCTTATTGTGAAATATTCAGATGAGTTGGGTGGTAAGCACTGCAATATGACTCATTCATTCAGCACTGTCATTTTAATTTCTATCTGAGTAGGTCTGATTTCCTGTTATACAGGGGTTTCTATAGTAACATAAATTATCACTTAGTAAAGATTACCTTCAGTCAGGATGCTAATTCTTGTGCAATGACAAGCCATTTATAGTAACTATGAAAACCCTTCCAGTACAATGCATGTAATCTTTAGCTTCAACAGGGGTAAGCTTAAATCTTTGAGAAGTAAAATTTCTATTTTTCCACGTTATTGTGGGCAAACTAAATTCTTATTAGGAACTTCATCTTTTTTACTTTTACTTAAGACACACATGCACCGTCGATAAATTACAGCCCAAATATTTATTAACTATATTTGCTAAAACTAATTATCACATTTAAATTACCAGCACCCATGACTTCTCCAGGGCCGCAATATCAATTTAAAGAAACTGAAGAGAAATTGATTAAAGAAAATATTATCAGATTTTCCTTCCACAGCAAAATCTAATTTTCAATGAATTTTTACTTAAAGAGCACATGAATCAAAATTGTTTAACTACTACATTTGTTCAAAAAAATGCGCTGAAAACGAATTTGATATTCATTTGTTGCAATTTTGATTCACATTGATTAGTTTTTAGAATCAAAATTTGAATTCCCCACCGAAAATGCTGCCCAAGGGTTCTGGACTGAGTTTAGCGCGCGTGACATCAGATTGTTTGCAAAAGTTTGGCAACTCGAGAGAACAACAACACATTCATCAAGCTACCGGCTTTGCGTATCAGAATAATTTCTTCCTCTTCCGATCAAGATAGCTCGTACTCAGCGCTACAAAGTGAGTCTGAGGAAGAACTGGACAGTAATAATGGTGAAGTTTTTACACGTTATGAGCCCTATCAAAACGAACCTCTTGCACCCAACACAGCTGCCGCTCTTGGCCTAACCGAAGAGCAAACTGTGGCGATGATGATGGCGGTGATGATCAAAGCACGCCAGCTGAATCATGGTGCAAATGTAGTCGAGAAAACCTCCAAGGTGCACGAGAATATCGTTGTTGTAAGGAGGTGGCCGAGGCATACGGAAAAGTAGTTTTCGAAGGGTTGCAGGATCAGTGTGTCTGCATTACTAAGCACGAAGATTTTGTTGCATTAGTAAATAAAAGGCTTCAAAAATGATCGGACCCCTCTAAAAAATTAACAAGGAGGCAGATACAAACAAAAGTCTGGCCAAACAGAAAACGAGTAAGTACCAACATATCCATAATTCGTCCAAAATTTACAACAAAAACGTACTTGAATTGGCCTAGGCCTTTTATCAACTCTAACAGTTTAGTAATTAATCTTCAGGATTTGACTGTAAACGATACCAAGAACATTGTTGAAATTTTCTGCTTGTTTTTCAAAAGGTTATTAGAGTAGACTGAAAGTTTTCCACTCTGGTGGTAATCATTTGACAACTACTAAAAAGTTAATTTAATTTATTTTAGATAGAAGGGAATACATGATATAAGTGACTTTTTCTAGAATGCCTACATTGTTTCTCAGTCTTTGATAGCTATAAGAAATTGATTTATTAAAAAAATTTTTATGTCAGGTATCTTCGAGCTGTTGCTTTCAGGTGGCTGGCACATTGGCTTTTTGGCTACTTGGCTTGGGGCAATACTAGGGTCCTGCCAGCATGTATGTACCACTACATACGAAAGAAATACCCTTCAAGGCAACATACTGGCTATGCAACTGCTAATGAAAGAGAATGGATCTAAGAAGTGCAGTTTGCTTGCTATATACTTATTTTACACATATATATCCGCATTATTTTTGAATTTTGGTTTTTCAATATTGTACTTAGTTTATATCAGATTGCTTATCAACGTTTCATGTTTTGACCTAACGTTAGGCATAACTAGATATTAAAATGCCTCAAGTTGATATGAAAATGCCCTAAAGGTGATGTAAACTCCTACCTTTATAATCTATTAGCTTTAAACCTTATTTATATTCTATTCATTTGTTGGCATTTGGTAAAATGGCTTACCTTTGATACTTATTGATAATACATATTAAGATACAAAATACAGGATGAAGTATCCCTGAACATAAGCATTGCTTAGGTACAAGAATTTCGCTTATGACCAAGCATGGGCTTGTTGCATTTGAGGCACTTTGGTTTTGATTTTCTCCTCTTTGAGCTATTTGTTGCACTTCCATGTGAGCTGTCTTTTGGTTCGCAGACTTTGCTTTTTCGGAGAAGCGTTATTCGTAGAATCTCGAGTTGGGATAGAGCCTTTCAACAGATTCCTTCTCCAAGCAATACCAGTGGTATCTTGCAAAAAACAGATCGATTGTAAGAAGAGTCCTCAAAATGTGATGAGCGCAATGAGACATATTTCCCATAGTTTTGAAAATTAGGCCGGTGCCGCTGAACAAATTTCATCCACAGTCTTCGGATAACAAGATCTTTAGGAAATTGATGCATTTGGATTCCTGGTGTGTAGCTTGTATTTTTACAGCTTAAACCACCCGGAGCCCTGCCTACACAGTAGCGGCCACCGTGTCGAGTAACTTTTTTTAAAGAAGTTGAAGATTGTGCTTCTGCCATGTTGTTCCGACCATGGAAACGGGTTGTTTGCAAACAATGTGACGTCACACACAAATTGCGACCGCACAGAAAATGGCGCACAAATAAGATGAAAAGGTAGCAAACAAAGTGCTTTGTAACTTGATGGATCTTTTCTTTTTTAACACAAAACTTAGCAAATATTCTTATCATACCTAAGGCAACATACATTAATTCGTTTCAGTTCATGTGCTCTGTAAGATTTACTGAAGAGACATAAAATAAATAGTCTAAAGTTTTTTTTAAAGATGTTTCATGCCTTGAAGGACAATGATTAATTTAACATAAGTCTCCAAATGCGATTATAAATTTTGTAAAAATTTAGATACCAATTACTTGAAAATGAAGAAAAAGACCATCACAGCTTTTATTTAAGTTAAAGTTCAATGTCTCAGGAACCTCCTGGCCAAATTTGGCCTTCAATGGTGTTGTCAACTTTTTTTATCAAGACTTGAATAGATGTAAGAAAAATGACATCGGAAGTACCCAATTAATGAACAGGGGGCACAAATGAAACTATGGGTGGTTAGGTTTGACAGTTATGGTGAATTCAATAGCATATTCAGAATCCCCATACATGATATAGTACAGTTTTGTTGACCAATTCATCCAAACACATAATCCTTCAGGGTTTTGAGGTTTATTTCTAATTTTAATTTCTAACCGGGATTCAAAATGGCCACCATGTGCCAAGTTCTGGAGAATTTTGATAAAATTAAAATCCCCGTAACTTCTAAATGGTTGTGGATTTTAAGAATTTTTTTTACAGATGTGCTTGTCATATGGTAAGGTTGTTTTAGACATAAAGTTTCAATATAAAACATCAAGCCACCAACATGTGTACAACTTTCCCCAAGACTTGCCATACAGTCGCAGTGGGCTGACAATACCTTTCCAATCTCTTCTGCAATTAGTCAGTACCTAACAACAAGGAAAAACATAATTGAATTATATTTATTTAAAGGGTGGACTTTTAAGGGATATATTATGCCAAGCCATTGTAAAGCGAAACTACCCAAGAATATATTGATATAATTCTGATAAGATTTTTAACAATAGCAAAAAACAGTTGTCCACATTTCAATATGTCAAAGTTTTCTTACTTTCACAAAAATTCCATTCTGATGTCCAAATTTGTACATGGGCGAAAAAATCAGGGCAGATAGGGGGTAATTGAATTGGATATTTGGAAAATAACAATTCTTTCAGAAACTCGTAACTTTATTGTTTTGAAGAATTCCTATGTGAAAATGAGAATTTTCCGAACCTTCAAAAATTGTCTGTCAGGGGAGTCAAAACTGGAGGCAAATACTGCTATGTGTTGCTACGTTACAAATACTACTTTCACAAAAATTCCATTCTCATGTCCAAATTTGTACATGGGCGAAAAAATCAGGGCAGATAGGGGGTAATTGAATTGGATATTTGGAAAATAACAATTCTTTCAGAAACTCGTAACTTTATTGTTTTGAAGAATTCTTATGTGAAAATGAGAATTTTCCGAACCTTCAAAAATTGTCTGTCAGGGGAGTCAAAACTGGAGGCAAATACTGCTATGTGTTGCAGAATAATAGCTTAGTGAAGAATTTCAATAGAAAGGTTTTCCATAATGGGAAACCTTACGTTGAAAAGAACAGCCTGCAAACAATATTAACGAACAATATGGTTGCTACCTACCTAGAAATATTTATACTAAACTTGAAATGAAACGTGAAATAGTTCCACGAGAAGCAATGCTTATCTTCGTTGAGACTACATATGTGTTCTACACCCCCCCCCCCCACCCATTATTATAATCCTGTATAAAAACAGGATAGGAATGGAAATTTTAACCTATCTATACATTTCCTCATAAATTCATTACAAAAAGGGATATATGGTACCACATATTTAAGTATGTATTAACTAAAATACATAAGAACACTATATATGCCCCCCCCCCCCCTTTTTACCACCGTAGTTTGTTGGGAAATTTTGCTAGAATGTTAGAAATTGTTGGAAAATTTATCATTAAAATCCGAATTATTTCATGAGATGATTATTATGTCTCTACTATCATAGTAGACATAGTAGAAATATCGTTGATGAAAAGCATTTCGAATAATTAATAATACTATAATAGAATTTTTGGAAGTTTTTTTCTATTCAATTTTTTTTTCTAAATCAAGAATAAAGAGAAACGCAGTACACACAAATGGGCCTACTTACTTGTGGAAAGATATGTTTGTTTGAACGGGAAGCAAGTCTTTTTTAGGAATCCATCCATTCTGGCAGCCAAAAGCAGCACACGACACTACCATTTTCTTATCTTAAAACGCTGAATTATCTTTAAATGTTGACAACAGTATATTAGATTAATAAGTGAGCCAAGCGCGTATACGGTGATAGTAGGCAATACTGTCCGCTGTGATTTCCCGCGTATTTTTTTGCCAACTTGTTGCTACCATTTTGGATCCCCATAGTTCGCACGCGTGATGTGATAGACCGCACATTCTAGCGTTACTATTTCTATGAGTACAACCAACCATAACCAACATAAGCAGATTCAATCAGGGCAAACATGGGCTAAACGTTTCATTGCTTATATTTGTTTTACAACCAAATTTTAAAAATGTTTTCATTGATAATAAAAATGTCTTAAAACGAAAGACTTTATCTATGACAGCATGATTCTGCCATTAGGGTAAATTTCATTGAAATGGTCAAAAATATGATCCAAATCCAGCATCTTTGCATGTTTCACATGAATTCCAAGCAGCAAAAAGAATTTCAATCGAGAGTCACTCAATTGTGCTCCTCGTGTATTTTTAATGATGCATAGAGAGCTGAAGGACCTCTTGCTGGAGGCAGTTGAAACTGGAATAACAGGCAATAGTCAGTAATCTGTGCAGCTCATAAAATGCATCACGGAGTTGACTAGTTTCCATTGTAAATTCAAGCAAACAAGATGGATATTCTTTGCCCCTTTTTCTTGCAAGCGGCCTTTTCATATTGCGTACTTCCAATTCCAAGTTGAAGAAGTTGGATTTGTACATTAATGCAAGAGGACTTATGAATAAGCAGTTGAGAAATATCGCTGAGCCTGGTGTTAATGTAGATACACCTACATCATGACTTTGTTCTCATGATTAAATCTGCAATTTAACTCAGAAAGGCATCTGTCGAGGAGTTGGTGCTCTTTTGCCAACAGTAGATAAAAGGATGCTGCTTTCCAAGCTCTTTGGCAACTTTTGCTGCCTCAAAAATTTTGTTTCCTTCACTAAGTTCAGCTCATTAGCAATGGTGTCTGCTGTCTTTTTCAAGGAATTGTATTCTGTTTCGCATCGGAGGGAAGACAAGCTTTCAATCATTGTGCTTAGAAAGCTCAGCTGCATCTGCTATAAAGTTGCCTGCATCTTTCGAGAAATGGGAAGCAGCTTTGCAGTGTAAAAGAATCTCCGTGATAACAACCAACATCATACAGTATTGCTGAATCATTGAACTAAGAAGGCCCCTCGCCTTGTACGCTCTTTCTCTATCTTTATGATTTATCCCTTTATCTTCCAACATTGCAAGAATAGCTTGAACTCTTTTCATTATTGTTCTACGCATTCCAGACTGGCATGACCATCTGGTGTCTGATAATTTCTTTAACTGCATTTGCTTTTAACCAAGCGTTTTTTGTACATCCATCCACTTTATGTGAACTGTACTGCCACTTATAAAACAGTATAGCTTTCAGAAAATAACTTCTGGTTCGTAAACAACTACTAGGTTCAAGCGATGATTGAAGCAATGTATATAGTTAGCCATTGATGAAGCTTCATCCTTGATGACCATTCACCACTCACATGACCATTCATAACAGAGGCGCCATCATACCCCATACTGCCCAACACAACTCCCAAATTGTATTCCTATTCCATGAACGATGTCAATAATGCTATCGGCAACCATTTTGGATTTGCGCCAGTAGCAGTGATTTCCTTGTAAACCATTCCATCTAAAAAGTACCTCAACACAATCTAAATGTGTTCCTTTTTTGATACATCTTTTGACTCATCCGCTAGGAGGGCAAAGTAAGTTACAGCATTAATCTCATCTCGAATCATTTCATGAATGCGGCATTTTTTTATGCAAAGATGTTCCTTTCATTGGTGGCAGCCCAGACAGAATAATTGATTGCCTGTGTTGTGGAAAATCTTGCTTAGAGGTCAAGTGCCCATATTCTATCAGAGACAAATCACCTTTGGATGCTGATGTTACATTGCCATACTTGAATAAAGATGCTAATATAACAAGTCTCAAACCCATTCACAAGTATTACACACAGTGCCAAGTCCAGATGGCTCTTCCGACATCCATACATGCCACTTTTATGTTTGGACCCCCAATGGTGTTTTTGCACAAATATTAAGCTTTGACAAAGATCTTTGGATGGGACTGAAGGAAGATTTTTCAGAATTTTCTCTTAAGTTTTATGTTCCTTCATTATTTAAAGAGTAGCATTGTAATATATTCACCCTCCTTGAAATAACGCACACTCCTTGGAGCTGTAGTAGTAGCACAAAATGAGGCACATAGCTGGGGGTGCAGGTTCATTTTTGAAAAACAACTGGGACTTTATTTTGAAGATTTATTTTCATACAATATGCTCAAAGTTTTTGCCATTGTAACAAAAAAATCATTACTTTACATATACTTTTTTCACGGATTAATGGTGGCTTTATGTTGCAAATGGCTGCACAAACTCTAATAATATCATCAGCCAATGGTAACATTGTTATGGGAAAAATATTTTTCAAAATTCGAAATGTTTTTAATCTGTTGATGGCACGCTCCACATGAATTCATAAATTTGCCATCTCTTTGGTTTTGTCGCATTCTGCTGATGTCATCTGTGACTTCACTTGGGCACCAGGTGGGACATTCAAGGAACAATGATGGTGCAACAAATCTTCTCTAATTTGAAAGCCCCTACCTGCCATAACTTTGTCACCATGTTCAAGTAAATTATAAAAACAACTGTTTTGGCAAATGTATTGGTCAGTTATCCTTCCTCCATAACAATCTGAAAGAAACATTATATAGCCTGCTATATCACACGTTGTGAGATTGTTGTATTTCGTTTAAAAGGTATTTGCGTGCTGATGATTTTTGTGTTTTCGCTTTCACCTGATGCTTTCTATTTTGGCTTATAATCTTTTAAAATCTTTCATAAAATTTTTGGTATGTTGATTTGTGAATTTATGTGTACCCTCGGATCCTGTATGCAGCGAGAACAATAGAAGACTATGTAGCCTCGATACAATACCAGTGTATGCACTGGTATATCTTTTTCTGGCCATGTCTATGTAGTTTTGTGGAGATCATCTTGCGATGACCTCATTGATTCGTGATGGGAGGCCAGTATGTTGCACATGGTCCTGGCGAACGTGCAACAGGCCTCAGCCACGTTGTTGTTTTTGTTGCTTTTGCAAATCCGACGAGAAATCATTTCTGTATCGGACATTGACCTCCGGGTAGAGAAAAATCAGATATCGACCTTTCTCTGCGTGTCTCTGAAATTCTTCAGATTTGTCCTGGTCGTAGAAGCTACTCGCCAGGCTGTTGGGTATGAGAGCAGTCAATTTGCCGTTCTGCTCTTGGTGTGCCCAACCATTATGCTGGCTGGGGGAGTGTGTGTTTTTTTCAGACCTCTTTCTGAGAGGGGAGGAGTGTGTGTTTTTTTCAGACCTCTTTCTGAGAGGGGCGGAGGACGGTTGCTTTTTCTTCGGTATCTTGTAACCAGAGAGGCCGTGCCTGGTGTTTTCGGTTGTGCGTTGGCCACATTTCATAAGTTCATCCTTGCTGGTGGTTTCCAGCACCATGTCCAGAAGTTCTTTTGTGTTATCTGTGCAAGTATAGGTATAACAATGTTGTGAGATATTACCCTATATATATACAGAAACATATACACACATATGAATATTTGTATACAGGTTTCACTCTTTGGATGATATGTATAGAAAACTTTTTGTTCTCGATAATTTTCTGGACAACCAAAACTGTGTAGTCGTGCCCGTACCCTAAAGGTAGGTCGTGTAATGTTTCATAGGTTGCATGATGTACCAATGTCATAGATATGTAGATACAAAGATATATTTTCCTATGTGTACGTTTGCTTTATATGTACACGTGTATATGCTTTGCGGATCCTGGTATATATTGATATAAATAAGATTTTTGGCCATATATGTAACGAGTATCATATGAAATACTGGTATAGAGTGCTAAACTTTCTGAGGAGAACGAACATTATATGTGTGAATAATTTGTTATTTGTAAAGTAGAAATGTAGTACCTTTCTTGGTAGTGGATGAATCGTGTGTGTCTTCGTTGTCTTTTGAAATGTAGTTGCTGGCCATTATAACGTGCTGATTTTGTAGATAGTCTTGTATTGTAGATTCGAGCAAAAGTGAAGCTCAGGGCTGTTGTATGCCTATTTCTGGAGCATGATTGATGGATCTTGTGGTTATCGTCATGTCAGGCATCCACAGTGATGATGTACGAACAGCAAACATGTGAGGGTGTGGCAGTAGACAAGCCTGAAGCGATCTTGGGTTCCACCAACGCAGCAATGTTTCAAACAAACCTTACAAAGGCACAACAACCTTGGATATTGGTTAACTCATACTAAATTTTGAGTATCATATGACATTGTAAGATGCCTCGATACTACACCATCAACACAATTATTATGTCACACCCACCTCCAAGGCTTTTTCTATTTGCGGTTTATCTGCATAAAAAGGATATCCCAATTTTATAACCATTTATCTCTTATGCAATATACTTCTACATTCAAAGGATGATACATGCTTCTATTGCCACAATATACATACTTTATATACACTGCCACAAAAAATTGACACACCTTTGCTGACATCATCCCTGGACGCAGGGGTGAGGGGCACCCAGGTGTGAAAGAACATACTGATCATAAGCCCCAAAATGCTATGTCTGGTTGATTAGCTGAGGAGCTAGCAAGGACTCATAATCACAAAATATATCATATATATCCCAGATCTTGTTTGGCACAATCTATATACATTTATAACACTCTATATAAAAGAGAATAAACAGTATAGAATGCCTATGCTGAAACACGCCCCTTTAATGCGGGTACAGTACTGCAATAGCACACTGGCCCCAGATCTTATTCGGTACAAGGCTGTGGGACAACGTCCAGTACAGTAGGGCTGCAGTTGGTATTACACCATTATTTCTTAGTTTTCTGTCAAGCCAAGCTTGTTATCATGTATGGTTTCAAACAAACCTTCCAGAACTTCTGACAGATTCTAAACCTTGTTGATGCCAAAGCAACTCCATCTGTGCAGAGCTTCTGTTTACGCTGATTGCCTCTGAAAAATGAGGAACACAAATTTCAATATTTACATTTACCAACAAACATGATCCAAGATTAATTTTTTGGTCTTTGACCAAGGCTGACCAGGTAAAAGACCACTATTTCTGTTATACAGAAACAGATTTTTTAAAAGTTTGAGTCCGTGATTTAATTGAAAGTTTTTATATCATGTTTTGTTACTTGATGACTTCTGTTTATTGTTAATCGATTCTCACTTGCATTTTGCACCTTTATCCCATAGAATATCATTTCCCTTTCCAACCCCCTGCTTTTTGAGTTTCCAAAACCTTTTTTGCTTTTGTATAAAATATTGAAGTAGTTTACATTTGTTTAAATGGTTTAAAAAAAAGTGCAAAATTCAATATTTGGGTTATTTTGATGTATTAAAGACGGTGATATGGAGCCCACACAGAGAGACAAGGAGTCCCTTTTTCCATAAAGCGAGTGCCCCTGGTGTTGTCGCGTCATTACCAATAACGTATCTCAGCTGTTACACAATAGAACATTGTTAGGCAGTTATACAAAATGAAATAAGAATCATATCACTCACCATGCTTTTTTTAATTCTTGCTTAGTTCTTTGTCTTGTTTTGTTTTGCAAACTGAGGGTAGAGCATCTCATTGAAAAAATGTTTTAGTGTTTTAGGTGTCAAAACCAGAAGGAGAGGGAAATGTACGGGAAAAATCAGTCGGAAAAAAGTGCTCTTGAATAAGATGATGGCTCGATATCTTTAAACTGCATGTTTAATAAGTAATACCAAGCAGCAAACTTCTGTTTGGGCAGATTTTTCAGGATGGCAGTCAAGCACATCCGTATCTTCCTCAAAGGGGTATTCGTTCCCTTTGCACAATGGTTTACCGTATCGCACTTACCTGTTTTAGAGTGAATGTTTTCTAATTTTGTTCTTGAAAATCATGTTTATTTTTGAATAAGCTTTTCTTGCAAACCAACTTGGGTTGGCCATATGATAACATTGTGAGTTGCGAAATTATGATCATAGCCGGCTCACTTTATTTCAAATTTTATCAATTTTATAATGAACCAAAAAAAATTTCTAAATTACTTTCCGACCTTTGATGGCATTGCTTGAGTTATCTAAATAAAACTTATTACAATTATGGAGGAAAAAAGTTTTTCAGGGGGACAACAGTGACCGCACGTGGTGAAACCATACAGAAGCCTTGTTCTATTCAACGGAAACACAACCACTTTACGTCACAGGGGTCACGTGACCACAGGTTCAACCACGTTTTTGTTGTGACACATTTTAGCTCGAGTGGGTGTTGGAAAACCCCTTTTTTGGGGAAAGTAAGTTGCAAATGAAAAAAACTAAGTTTACCATCGTTACCAGTGATGTTTCTTTGATGATTTAAGTGAATTAATATTTTTGTGTCAAATGCACTTGAAGAGTTTGCTCTGGTTTTTTTCCCAGTGAATATAGATAGCAGGGAAGAGCTGAATTTGCCTGCATCACAATACTGTCTGGCAGGCTATTCCATACAGAAACGATTGAATAAAAAAATGAAAACCTAACAGCATCAACCCTTCCGAATTTAGGCATGATCTTCAATGAGTTAGAGTTCCTTGTCATCGAACAAGTTGCAGGGGAAAAGAAAACGCTAGGGTCCAAAGATACCTGATTTGTAAACATTTTATGAACATATTTCAGTTGGAATAGTAATCCATGTCATTCAAGTGAGTCCCATTTCAGTTGCTTCAATAAACTGTCACGCTACAATCTCGGCCAAAACTCCTTGGAACACCTACATATTTTGATAGTTTTTCGTATATTTCCTGTGTTAGAGTGTGCTGTTTTGAAAAATATAGAGAAACTGCTTTTTGTAATCGATAATGACCCTAGCCAGAACAGAAGAGTAGCCAAAGATGCCCTACAAGATATTTGAGCTGATCTTGTCAAGATACCACCACAACAGTGGCGGCTTTTGCTAATGGGCATCTGGGCCAATGCCCCCCCAAAACGTTTCAAAGGAAATCTATGATATTCATATTTAATTTTGAAGATAGTCTTACTGTGGTTAATTATATAAGTTTGTATCTCTGCTAGAAAAAGCTCCTTGCTATCCCGTCTCGTCCTTAGCCTCGCTTCTGGCCTGCTAGTGCCTTGAGCGATGATGTCATTTTATGGGCAAAATTTGTTTTGCCTCTAGCCGACATGCGCACAAGCCAATTTTCGACCTTGAGTATTGCGAAACGCGGCCTGTGATTGGCTTATTTGGAGGAATTCGGGGCAAGAAAAATTTTTTCCCATAAAATGACATCATCCCTAACTACAACCACATCTATATATCCGTTTTCTTCTGCGCTCCATGACGATCAACATTGAACCATGAATATAGTGAAAAATTTGCAAACTCGACCTTTCTATCGATTATCGCTCGAAGAAAAACTCGAGGTAAAACGTTTGGGTCCAGATAGGCCTGATCTTTCGATATTAAACACTACAAGATCGGCAACCAGTCGTCGTTTTACAACAACATGGTACTCGAAATACAGTTGGCTAACTGGATGCAGCGATTCAGGGAAAGTTTACTGTTTTCCTTGCTTACTCTTTGGCGGGGCACTACGTGAAAAAGCTTGGACAGACACAGGGGTGAACGATTGGAAGCATTTGTCTGAAAAGGTGAAACGCCATGTTAAATGTAATAGCCATGTCGATAACTGTCTCAACCTTGCATTTTTTGGTCATTCCAACATTGCTGAACAGTTGAGCCATGCATATCGTGCTTCAGTTCAAGAACACAACCTCGAAGTTGACAAAAATCGCCACGTTCTTTCAAAGATTATTGACTGTGTAAAGTTTTGTGGTGCTTTTGAGCTGGCATTAAGAGCCCACAATGAGACAGACGATTCTGACAACCCAGGTGTTTTTCATGGATGTATGTGAACTTTGCTGCTGCACTTGACTCGGTTTTAAGCCAACATTTAGAAACTGCAACGGTTTTCAAGGGCACATCAAAAACTATCCAGAATGAGCTGCTTGATATAATGTACAAGATAGCACAGGAACAAATACAGAAAGAGATAAGAGAGGCCAAGTTTGTTGCAATAATATCAGATGACAAAACTGATGTTTCAAGCTTTATGCAGAACGTTGTTGTGCTCAGATATGTTGTATCTGGAAAATTGTAGAAAGGTTTTGGTCTTTTGCCAATTTACCTCAAAGTGATGCTGAGACGATATCAGCAAATGTGCTTAATTGCTTAGACCATGTTTTGCCAAGTGTAGAAGATAAGCACAAGCTTATTGCACAAAGCTATGATGGTGCAGCAGTTATGAGTGGTAGCCATAGAGGTGTCCAGAGCATTGTAAAGGAGTCTTATCCAAATGCTCATTATGTACACTGCTATGCTCACCAACTCAATCTTGTTCTTCAGCAGGCTGCATCCCAGATATCTAGGGTATTCTTTGCCAACCTGAATGGATTTTCAGCCTTTTTCTCAAGATCTCCTAAGCGCACTGCCTGCCTTGATGAGTGTGTTGCTAGAAGAATTCCATGTTCTGTGCAGACAAGATGGAACTTCAGATATAGAATTGCCTCCACAGTGTTTGAATACAAAGAAGATTTAATTCAATGCTTAGAAAAAACCATGTTGACTTGGAAAAGGACCAGGTATCAGTTCGAGAAGCAAGTGGACTTGTACGGTGGCTCAAAGACAAGGACTTCCTGCTTTATTTGGAATTCTTTCATCATCTAATGCCACATGTTGATATACTGTATGCTCAATTACAAAAGCGTCAGATATGTCCAGTATCTATCAAGAAGAGCATACAGTATTTTATCCATGCCATCAACAATGTTAGGGGAAAGATAACTAGTCTTTTTTCACATATACATTATGCTGCTCCTTCTGCCAAATGGCCATGTTATGAGACATCTGATGCAGAACATTCAAGAGTTTTCAGTGAAGTGTATGACATAATAATTACAAATTGCTGCCAGAGATTTGACTTCACTGATCACCTTATTACTGCTACATTATTTGAAAGTGACTCCTTTTCAAGGTATGAGCGATGCTTCCCATCAGATGTTTTGAAAAATGCCATTGAGTCATTTCCTTTCCTAGATGGAGTAAAACTGAAATCTGAGCTTTCAGTGTTATATAGCTGACAAGTGTTTCGAATTTGCTTTGGAGCTGTTGCATTACTTCAACTTCTGGTCGAAAATAACCTTCAAGATGCCTTCTCTGAAACTGTAGGGCTTTTGAAGCTTCTAATGACAATACCAATGTCTTCTTCTCAAGCAGAAAGGTGTTTTTCAACACTCGAACGTGTCAAGACATTTTTAAGAAACACAATGTCAAAGGAGAGACTTAATGCTTTGGCAATGCTGTCAATAGAAAAAAGTCTCATAAGGAACTTTGTGGACTTAATTCCAATGTGATAAATGCTTTTGCAAGCCTTAAAAATAGAAGAGCTAAATTCTTGTACAAGAAGTAATAATGACTCGATATAATTTTTTTCTCCATTATTTTCAATCTTATTGCGAAATGTTTCTGTTAGTATCAATAAGAAATCTTCCTTCAGGTTTAATGACTCCTCCTTGGTTTGAAAAATTAATTCTTCATAATATATTCCTATCACAACAAACAATAGGATGTTGACCTGGTTGGTACTTAAGACAGAGCAGTTGGCTTTAGCCACATTCACATGCCATTATGCTCCTAATTTTATGATTGACTTTCTATCTGGCAACAAAGATTTACTTTTCATGACTAGTTAATTAGAAAATCTAGAAAAAACCCTTAGAATGTCTACAACCAAGAGCTGGGGAGCATATTACAGATTGAGGGGGCTAAAAAGTGTTTTTGGGGTCTAAATATGTTAAAAACAAAGATAAGGGTGATTTGTTGATGGATTTAAGCACATTGTGGAAATAATTGGGGGGGGGTGGTCTGGCAAAAACCTATTATTAAGATAAAGAGTGTACTGTTTCGTGTTCTCTGAGGCCTTGTGTATTTTTATTCAGATTCCAAGTTTGCCAACCTTATGAGCAAACAATTTCTCTTGGCTGTTTCATTTTACAAACATAATCTTTTTAAGTTTTGCATAGTCTGTAAATTTTTCGATTTTGAAGTGCTGTTTTTTCTACTTTTACTTAAGGCTTAGGGCTGGTTTTTGTGAAAAATTGGCATGATTAAATTACTTTTCATTACATTCTGGTAATTAGGGTGAGAAATCACATTGCGCATGCGCTGTAGCAATATTGATGGTCTGCCCTCCCAACTGTGAAAGTCACGAGCCGCCACTGCACCACGATCACCAGATCTGAACCCAATAGAAAATGTTTTCCACATCGTAAAAAGGGAAAATGTTGAAAGAAGCATTACAGAAAAGGATAGAGAAGGAGGATTTCACAGCTTTTAAGGAGAGGGTGTTACGGATACTAGCCAATTGCAGTGGTTCACTCATTGACAGAACTATCATAACTATGTATAAACGTCTGAAAACGTTAACAAAAAATGGAGGATACAGAACAAAATAGTGAAATAATGTAAATTTGTATATAGCTTTGAAAAAAGCAAACATTTAGTAAACTAAAGCTTTTCGTCTGACACTCTTCAGAGTTTAAAACGTCAGAACATAGATCGAAAACTCTACGCTAAGAAATATATATACCCAGTTGTGGATCGAAATAGGCCAATCAGAAACACGAGCACATGACTGTAAAGGTTGACCAATCAGTGCCGCTTGCCTATTAGAATGTTACCAATGGAGTGCTAAGGTGAAAACGAACTCCTTTTGTCTACACAGTCGCGGTTTTTTCGTGCTTATGTAGATAGATTCTAAAACTGCTAGGTGGAACGACGATTGGGCTTTACCAATAATCCGAAACATGTCGCCATTATAGTTTTTTGCACAATCTGAGTTTTCTAGCAAATGCTGCGCGATGGCAGAATCACAGGTTTTATTAGTAATTTTGGATTTGCAAGACCGAGGTGGCTGTTCTCTTTGGGGATGTGTTTTGTTTCTAATATAAGATGGAACGTGTTGTTTTATCCTATCCTCCAATCTTTGGGTGGTGTGTCCTACGTAGCCAGAATCACACTGGCACGTGAATTCATACACAACAGAACTTTTTTTTTGTGGCAGGAACGCAGTCCTTTTGAATGGACGGAAGGGCCTTTTTTGTACTGTAACCTTTTTTGTGTTTTTTGTACGGTTTACGGTATACACTGGTGAGAAATCCAGTGTCAGATTTTTCAACCAAAACATCAAGAAATGGCAAGGAGTTATATTCTTCCTTTTCAAATGTAAAATGTAGGGCTGTGTGAAGACCATTAAGGCGTTTTAGGAAAATATCACACTCAGCCTCTGTTTTGAAAATAGTATATGTGTCATCCACATACGGAAAATAGACACCTGGCTTTTGGTCGCAGTCAAACAAACGCTCTTCATGAAAGCCAACAAAGATATTGGCCAATGCAGGTCCCACAGGGCTACCCATAGCGACACCATCCTTTTGTTGGTACATTTCATTGTTAAAGCTGAATTCAACTGAACATGTTGCAGTTTCCATCTGTTCAATGAATACTTCCTCTGAGAATGGTGGGCTATTAAGCTCGCTCCGGTACAAAGCGTCGGCACATATTTTGATGGTCTCATTCAAAGGGACATTAGTGAAAAGACTGCTAATGTCAAAAGAACACATGAAAGATGTTTCGTTTTCGATGTTCAAGTTTTGCATGAACTCAGCGAACGTAAAAGAGTCCTTGATACAAGGTTTTGAATATTTTTGAAGAACAGGGTCCAAAACTTCAGAAAGCCACTTAGCCAGTTCGTGTTGTGCTGAACCAATCATAGACAAAATGGGTCTAAGTGGGACATTCGGCTTGTGTATTTTAGGGAGGCCATACATTTGTGGACGTTGTGAACCTGTGGGTCTTATCCTATCATAAACTTCGTTGGTCAACACTTTTGAGTTAACCAGCTCCAAAAGGCGTTTTTGAAGTTTCCGCTCTAACTTGGCCGTTTTATCCTGTGTTTCGACGTCACCCAATTTTTCGAACTTTTCTTTGTCGAGGAGAATACTCTCCATTTTTTGGATGTAGTCCTTTTTATTCAAAATAACCACTCCTGACCCTTTATCAGGCTTTGTAATAAAGATGTCATTATTAGACCGTAGGGATTTTAATGCTTGAAAATGTTCTCTATGCAAAAGAAAATCTGAGTGGTCAATGGGAGAGCCGCTGTAAGCGTACGCCAAATCGCTTAGTCGTGCTCGTAATTTGTTAAATTCCAAAGCATCAGAAATATCGTGTCTGGCAAGTTGAGCGTGTAAAATTTCGAATTCAGCAAAAAGTTCCTCTCTGTTTATTCGTTGTGGTGGGATACAAAATTCAAGACCATTACCTAAGACAAATGTTTTGGTTCCAGAGAGAGAATAGTCCGACAAATTAAAAATATGTTTTTTTGAATAGCTCATCAAGCCGCCAAAACGTTTCCTAACTAGCATGCCATACTAATAAAACCTGCGATTCTGCTATCGGGCAGCCTTTGCTAGAAAACCCAGATTGTGCAAAAAACTATAATGGCGACATGTTTCGGATTATTGGTAAAGTCCGAGCGTCGTTCCACCTAGCAGTTTTAGAATCTATCTACATAAGCACAAAAAACCGCTACTGTGTAGACAAAAGGAGTTCGTTTTCACCTTAGGACTCCATTGGTAACATTCTAATAGGCAAGCGGCACTGATTGGTCAACCTTTACAGTCATGTGCTCGTGTTTCTGATTGGCCTATTTCGATCCACAACTGGGTATATATATTTCTTAGCGTAGAGTTTTCGATCTATGTTCTGACGTTTTAAACTCTGAAGAGTGTCAGACGAAAAGCTTTAGTTTACTAAATGTTTGCTTTTTTCAAAGCTATTTGCAAGTTTTGTACCACCAAAAGATTGTTTAAATTTGTATATATTTGTAAAACATATATGTTTATAAACAGCCGAGTAAAAAATGGCTAAAAATGCACACGTAAATCACAAACAAGTAGAATTTTTTACAGCGTGTTGCCCCTTCCCACCTACAGACATCAGCAAGGTAGAGAAAGTGTTTTGTGATTCCTTCAGATTTTATGCTTATCTCTGCTTTTGTGTGGAATCTTCAACTTAATCATGGTAGAAGATTGGCATATCAATATATTTCAATACTTAAAATCATTAGACCTTACACGAAATTGAATTGAAAACTATTGGTATTCAAATGTCACAGGGCCATTTCGTAGTCTGAAAATGTCTTCCCCACGGTTAACAGTCACGGTTAACGATTTTTAAAATGCCTGCAAAAGTTGTGTTAATGAGACAAAAAACAATCCAGATTTTGCCAAGAGGTGTGTTTGTTTCAAATGGTCTATAAACTTTGACTTGGATTTCATACATGCGAAAGGAGAAAATTGAGAAACAGTCCACGGTTTACACTTTTCTTGAAAATTGAATTTGATATGATCTAAGACTATTCCATTTTCAAAGGTTAACCGTGAGTTTTCACAAATCTTATCATTTTTAGGCAATAAATTCAGGCCAAACGTATATTTTTGGGTAGATTAAATTAGAAGACACCTTGTTGAGGAGCTTTGGGGCGAGAAAGTCTCTTAAATAAGAAATGAGATAAAAAACAGCCATGGTTAACACTACGGTTAACAGTCGTGCCATGTTTCACATCAACAGGGAAGCCTTGCGTGGCTTTGCCCCTGCCAAGGATGCCTTTTGTATTAAATAATGCCTATTGTGATTAACAATTGCTGATGTTAATCACAATTAACATTGATGATGCCTAATGTCACAAGATCATTTTGGCAAAACAATGACCACAGGCAGGAACACATTTCTGCACCCATTGATCAAACTGATGCTTGAATTTGAATATTCGCCAAAAAAACGTTCATCATCTCTGTCTCTCTCTTATCTAGCATGGAGCCTGCGATTAATTGAATTGGAGCCTTTGGTGTGGCAGAGACAGGAGTGTTCTGGGTGAGCTCAATATCCTTGCTATACACAGTTTTTGGAGCAGCGAAGTGTACAACGGCCCCCTTCAACAACTGCAGCCTATCACTCCATGGCAGAATGACAGGTGACCACCTAAAATCATTCAGAAAAATTACCTCCTTCTCCTCAACACCAAGCCACGCATAAGAACAAGTGGCAGGAGACAGGAAAGCATTGTAGACAATTCTAAGTGGGTCTAAAATGAACGTTTTGCCACAGTTCACTGGACCTGCAATATAAATGTTACGACCCTTGCCTCTACCCTTGTCAAGCAACGCCAAAATGGCCTCAGCAAAAACAGCTTTTGAGATGGGGTTGTTTTCCAGAATCTCCAAGTCACATTTGAGCCACTCGCCCTTGCAAATGCAAACAACAGATAACTTCTGCTGTAAGATCTCAACCCTCGTCATGTTAGCGCGTTGAAGCTTCTCTGTTGCCATCTCCATTTCCCACACAGTGCCAACCAATTCCTGTAACGTTTTTTCGCTTTTATTTAGAACAGATTCATACAGACGCTCATCATCATTTCCAGCAGAGGTCTTGGTTAGCGCAAGAAGATCTAAACGAGATTTTAATGCATTTTTTAGGATCATTTTGGCCACATCGGAATTGCATAGACGCTTTAGTTGTTTCAATGGTTTACCACCATTCGATGCAGATTTAGCCTTTGTGGCCTTTTATGTTTTTGGAGCAGCTACCTCTGGATGGTTCTCACTCTTGATGAAACCCTGATCCTCCTTGGCGACACAGTTGAAGGCAGTATGATACCCTGAATGTCTGGAAAAATTCACAATAATGTGATGGTGATCTTAAATGTACTTTTTTAATTTTAACCACCGTTGACATTTATCCAGTAAAATACACATATGAAAATGGTATGCTCCAATTTTTTGCATTTCCATACACAGCATGCCCATTTTATTACGGCGAATTTTGTAGCTGCCACCGTAAAAAACTCTGTTATAATAGCTGAGAATTTTTCTCTGTCAAATAGCTCAATGTTTGCGTTACTATATGTTATAAGATAAACTTTCCTTATAACACTTGTAGGTAAGATTTCTGGAGCCCCCTCGTCACTAACTTCAATTGCGCTTGCCATATCGATGTTTCAATTTTACAACTGCATTTACAAATGATACAACTGAAGATTGTGTTTCAAAAATTGATTTTTGTTGTCTCAACCTCCTTATCGCATAGCCTCATTTCAAACTTGGAACTGTGATAGTTTCATTCTATCATATTAAAAACCTATTGTTTCAGTTCATTAGTATGCGGTGACCACACTTTGCATGCGTATTCAAGGTGAGGACACTTTGTTCCTGATGCACCAGCTACAAGAATTGCAAATGACAGAAGAAAGTTTTGAGCTAGGATTCTAGTGCCAGGCATGTCAGGTTGACTTCTCCACAGTCTCTCCTTGTTCATAAAGTTTGGATTGGCACAAGAGGAGGCAATCTTCACCATAGTTCCAAAAACCCTTGCTTCTGCAAGCAGACCATCTTGTTTGCAAGCTGGGCAGACACGAAACAACAGAAGAAGTTGAGAAAGGAAAAACATAATAAATTTTCCTTCAATGCGAACATCCTTTGGTTCAGCATCTTCAGAACTAAAAGTGAAATGACTCATCATATACAGGCCTGGCAGTGAGCATTTTAGCTGGCAAGTGGACCATCACTCTCCTTGGTAAAGTCAGGCAGGTGATTTTTAGTCTCGAAAATCATCAATAAAGGTATATGAATAAACAACAGTTTATTATAGTGCAAAGTTTGCAGCAAATGAACGTCACCATCTTCTTTCCATCTATCTCCTCAATTTTTCTCCCAAAAACAGCCCCGTTGTCATATTTTTCGAAAGTTCTTAGCTCAACAGTTGATCCTTTCTGGTTACTCGCTATGTTGAAATGATACCATTAAAAGGTGATTAATGTTATTTTGAAGTCAAAACATAAGGTTTACAAAATATTTGTTCATCTACATACAAGGAAAGTTCCTCTATGAGAAAAGATGCATGAAAATATATACTTACTGGCTAGTGATTGTTTGATTGCAACTTTCTTTATTTTCATTTTCTTCTATATCTTCCTCGTCCACAATGTAATCATCATCCTCTGAAGTATCTACATTTCCACTTTCATTCACTATTTCATTAGTATTTACATCTAGATCTTCTGATTCCTTGTCCATCTCTAGTTCTAATTTATCCAGCTCATCTTCATTTCTGTGATGTGGCAAGACAATATCCAGGGGGGGTATGAAGCTAGGTAGCGCATGCGCATTCTATCGTAGCCATCAGACTGCCGTTCAATGCTGCTCAGCTGGTGTGCGGACCTCTCCTGGCCTAGGCAACAAAAATATGAATTGTTCAAACACTAAAAACAGGGTTCTGTACTAGGATGGTTGTCAACATTATTTCGAAGTAGCGACGAGGATAATGCTTCAGAGCACTGGTTAACTTGTCTCTGCTTAGCGACAAACGAAACCATGCAGAGAAGATACTTGTTATCTCAAGAAATACCGATCATTTGAAAAACCTAACATCCAAAAGAAGGCGTCAGAACGGTGGTTTAAGGATAGAGGTTCCTTGAATCCAGTCGCTATAAACTCTGTATGGATGCTGCTTATCATTGTGATAAACTTTGTAGCAAAAATGATCGCAAGCGTAGAGCATTTACACCATTTCGTAGCCCAATTTTATGGAATCAAATTATTTGGGACTTCGAGGATAGAAGAGAACGCTAAACTAACGAGTTTAGCAAACAGAGAACTTAAAAAACAATTATATCATTTACTTCTGGACTGTTTATATGTAGCTTTAAGACCTCATTGCCAAACTGTATTTATGTATACATGTACAGAACATGGAAGCCCAAATTTGACAGAAGATACAAAAATTGCTCATTAAGCAAGAAATATCAAATTTATATGTTATTCTTGAAGATTTAGCCCCTTGTACATTGACTGATTTAGGCCTTCCACTCTAGGAGCCAGGAAATTGGGGTTCAGGCTGGTTGTTCTTATTTTGAAAACTTTGTTCTGAACTTTTAACTGGTTTTGAGGCTCGTGTTTTATAAAATTGTTCTTATAAAAAAAAGGAAAAGTGAAAGAAAAAAGCAAACAAACTAACCAAGAAGCCAAAATCAATTTTATTATAATTATGATCCCTATTTATTCAACTCTTTCTTCCTTGTGTGTTTCTATGTTCTTTTGCACATGACTAAGGTAAATGAGGTTTTTTCAAACATAAAAGAGTCAGATTTAAAATTCTGTTCACTCTGTCTCAAAACCTGTTAAGATCAGTTAAATAGTTAAAGGACCTGGACTGAAAAAGAGATTTTAAAGGAAGTTCCCCAGGGGAAAGTCTTTATTGACCAATGTTACTATCTTCAATCCCTTTCCTTGATGTATACAAAACCAGTATACATGGGACATTTTATAAACTTTTAGTTTAATCCCTTAACACAAGATATGTTTCTATGTTCTTTTGCACATGACTAAGGCAAATGAGGTTTTTTCAAACATAAAAAAGTCAGATTTAAAATTCTATTCACTCTGTCTCAAAACCTGTTAAGATCAGTTAAATAGTTAAAGGACCTGGACTGAAAAAGAGATTTTAAAGGAAGTTCCCCAGGGGAAAGTCTTCATTGCCCAATGTTACTATCTTCAATCCCTTTCCTTGATGTATACAAAACCATTATACATGGGGCATTTTATAAACTTTTAGTTTAATCCCTTAACACAAGATATGCACAACAAAAATTGTGTAATATGGTAGTAAATTGTAGACAATTTCATTAAACAATTCAGTAACAAAGATATTTGCAAAATAATTGTTGTTTTCCTTGTTATTTTTGATGGTTTGCTTTGTGGAAAATATGCTAGATTGTTTCCTAATGGTACCAAAAGTTCCATGATTTTCAGAAGTACCTACTAACTTTTTCAATGAAATTGACGTTTTCTCATCATCATAAAGGTCATAATTTTATTTTGCAATGTAAAGATTTTTGATGTGATCCAGCCCTTTCAATTAATGAAAAATATTTTTTGACAATTTTGCAAATTTTCATCTAAATGTTATCATATGAAATTTTTGCAGTTTCTTCATATCAAGTTTGTCAAAATAAGGCCACAAAAAAGTTTTCACAGTCCGGGTAATAGCAATTCCAAACTCTGAGAAAAAGAGGGTTTAATATAAGTAAACTTTAAATATATTGATTCTTAATCTTTAAAGGAAGATAACTGTGATAAATACACATGAACACATCAAGACATTCCATTATCAAAAATCAACAGTAGGAATACATGTATCTATACTTGTGACATTTACATAAATTGATTTTATTAATTTTCATATTCTATTAGTTGCATTTTGTTCTGTTTATAAAAAAGTGGTATGCATATTGTTTCAAAAAAAAGAATATGCATATGATAAAGTTTTATTTGCATAATTCCAACATCTCAGACTTAGGCAAACTTGACACTTGCTGCAATATATCTTGGAATATCTATTAGCACAATGACAGCAACATCCATGTTTCTTCTTTGATTTCTGAGGCCAGTGAGCAATTACATCAAACAGTGTATCACTGCAAGGCACAGGTGTAATAGGAGTTCACAAGTTTTTTCTTATTATATAAGTTGTTTCCTCTAAGTATCTTTTGTTAAGTCTGCTTGGTGTGGAGGGTCTTGTTTGCTGGACATGGTTTATCTGCTGTGCTGAGTGCTTCTGAAATGGCTTTTATAAAACATAACAAAGGAAATTCTCTCCTTCTTTAGAGTGCCTATGTTTTTCACATGTCTAATTCATTTTGTACCATTAGGATTTATATTCCTTTGTGCCTCTGGCCTACAAAGAAAAATATTTGTGTGGTGAAAATGCACAAACAGCTAGAAACTTGCTTTGGTCATTGTAGGCAAAAGCCATCCTTGTGCAAAATGTAGAATTCTTTGAAGTTCCAGCTGAACTCATACCCCCCCCCCTTTAACTGCAAATTAATTTAACTGGGACAGAAAATATTTGTGGATGACCCCTAAACTTGCATTTAACTTTACCTGTGCAATTTTCCAAACTGATAGTAGAGTTTTAGCCTGAATTTTAAATTTATTTAACACTAGCACCCAGTATTATGTCTTCGTAGAAAAGAAAACACGTTCCAGGCATATGGCTGTGAACATGGCATAAGAAAACCAATATTGAAAGGCAACTTTAACTTTACATTTCTACACACAACACATATAAACATAGGGAATTTAAATGGCGGGTTCGTGAAACACCGCCAAAACTGACATTTTTTAAAAGGTAATTTCACCCATTAGCTGTGGGGACCAATGGGGACCAATAGAAATTTTAATAGCGTCAGACTTGTAGTGACCTAATTTACACATAAACTGAATATGTCCCCACAAAAGAAAGGAAATACACGGCCCAAGAAAACATACATTTGACCAAATGCGTAAGATGGGCCTAAACCATATGCGGATTACAACTCAATTTTGGTCATTTAAGTAATTTCAAAGCCATAAATATGAGATTAGGTTATACTAGGAGAGGAAATTAGAGGTTTCTAGGAACTCTGAGAACTTTGATGAAAAACTTGGATGACCTCTTACCGTTTGAAACTGTGCCGCAAATTTTGCAAATTTCGGCCATGAGCTTCTTCAGGAAAAATATCTACCATAAAAATATCTACCTAGCTTCGCACCTCCTCTGGACAATACCTAAGGCAGCTTGCAACCAAGTAATTTCTTTCCTTTCCACTTCTAATTCATTTTTGCATTCACCCAATAGTTGTGAAATTTCCTGTTTTCCTTCAACAGGTGCAACCAACCAGGCTTCTGTCTGCTGCATTAATTGCTTCACTCTACTGATTCGAAAGAGGTTTCAGAAGTGAACCGAATTTCTCAAGAAGAAGACCATATCGTTTTCGTACATCTTTAATTTTCTGTTTTATTCCACATACAATTATTAGGTGACTCTATGTTGCTCGTCTCTTACCTACATTTCGAGCGACTCTAACTCTACTTTAGTGTTTCTATTTAAATCTTTTATACGAATTTGCTCCAATTATCTAATAATACTGATTAATCTGCTTTGCTTACGGTTTTTACTGCGATTTAACCATGTGCCTGTGCATCATGCAGGATGTTGTGTGCATCAATTTCTGTTTCTACGAGTCTATTAATTTTACTGTATCTGTAAGTATCTAAATTGGTTCCTTAAACATGCGGATAACTAAATCTATACGTACTAATAAGTTACTAATTTCCCACAACACATGTGTGAGCACGTCTCCAGCACACTGTCTGAGTTGAAAAATCATTGATCTGCAATAAGAAAATTTTTTTCATATTATACAGGGATTAACTGTTTGATAATTAATTCATGTGTTAATTTAAGTCCATTGCTATCTTTAATACTTTCATTCAACTGTTTAATGAAATCACAAGAACAACATTTCTTCTTGCAAACTGACAATGATATGAGCTGACAGTCTTTCTATTTCACTTTACATGATTGACACCATAGTCAATAGAAATACTCTGGTCTGGAAACTACGCAGGGGGCTTTATTGTTTTGATTGTTCTATCCTTTTATTCGCAAAACGTGTGTGAATTTATGCATGACCCTGCGCATTACTGTGCTGTGATCCCGCTAACTGCACTGACGAATTATTCTGCTTGCGTTCTTGTTGACTGGCGATATGTTTTGTGTTATTTTTCATTGATATCTGAGTTACTTAGTCTTGCTTATGGTCCGAAAATTCTGATTAATGCCTGGAGAAAACTGCTGATTGAATGGTTGCGGAGTTGGTCGACGGAAAGGCAAAAGCACCCCGGATGGCAAGATTGGTTTGTTTAAACTTCCAGTCAGGAAGGAGGAAACATCTTCACAATGGCGACAAGAATTAGTGAATGTTATCACCAAATATAGAGAAGCTAATGACGATTTTAAAAGACAATTGAAGGCCGATTCGTTGCACATCTGTGTGAGACATTTCTTAACTGAAGACATCACTATACGTGAGTAAAGATTAGTTTTTGTCTCTGTAAATATTGATGCCCAATCCATCCACATCCATCAGGGCCAACGACGACGGGGGAGCCAGGAGGCCTTGCCCCCTCCCACTTTTTTGCAAATTATGCCTTTAAAAGGCAGCTCATCATGTTGTGCTTCGGTAATTTTTTCTTATCAAAGTTTGCCCCCACCCACGTTTTTGGTTTCTTCGGAGACCCTGTCCATCCATGATAAAATATGGCCTGAAGCTCCTTTGAACACAAACATGTTTTGGATTAAAAATTTTGTGAAATAATTTTGCCTCAAAAAATAACACCAGAGAAAATTTTTATATACTCATGTTCAATAATAACAATTATTTTTGCAGACTATGGAAAAAAGCTGACGAAAAAATTTTTAAAATTTGGTGTCCTTCCAACAAAGAATCTTCGAAAGAGTTTGGATACTTTTCAAAAAAGTGCATCTGAGAAGAGGCCTGCTAGAATAGTTGTGAGAGATATCGCACTTGAGACAAAACCAACTTGTTACTACAAAGATTTCAGAGATTTAAGCTCCAGGGTAAAGAAACTGGCCCTAAAGGATTGGCACGTTTTTTATGCAGAAGATAAATTAGAAATGAAGAAATTTCAGACATTCTACATCATTCCAAAATTTTGCATCACAATTGATTATGAACTTACCTTCTCTGTTTCTGTATTTAATTGGCAAATCAGAGTTATTCATTATATTTACAATGATTTCAAAAGAACTGTAAGATTAGTATCTGACTTGATCAGAAATTTAGACAGTGCCATAATTTGTGATGGGCACAATGTTGAAATTATTGTGGAGGATCTATCAGGCACCGTATTCCTGAAGAAGCAAAAGAGCAAACTTTGAACAGCTTGCCATTTCAAGCAAAATATTTTTATCGTGCTTATGAATGTCAGGTTCTATTCCTGCAGGCTATTCCTGCAAATTCCTGCAAAACCAAAAGCACCAGTAAGTCTCACTTCATCAAAGCGATTGAAACTGACACTTCAGGCAAATAGGTTAAATGTCGCCTTCTGGAATCCAAGATCAAAGAGATGAAGGAAGAAATCTCACGTCATAGTGTTCAAATTAATTCAGATCTGAGCCATGATATTCTTGGGTTGATTACAAAGCATTGGGATACTGTGAGCCCTTTCATGAAACTGTTTTGGCAGCAACAGCAGATAAATTCTTCCAGGAGTTCAAAAGGGCATAGGTTTCAGCCAATGATTATAAGATGGTGTCTTTCAATAGCATCAAAATCGGCAGCAGCCTATGATGAACTGCGAGGAACTTCTTTTCCTTCTTGCTTTCACTGTCACTAATATCTTCATCTTCATTGTCGTAGCTGTCCGTTGCTGGAATTCTCTTGAAATGTGAGACATTTCTTGTTATGATATGTCGTTGGTTTTTCGCGACTATCTTTTTTCCTTTTCGTTCTTGTACAATGAATCTTTCTGGGCTGAACTTTGGTACTAGCTTATTTGTCCTCTTTTGTAGACAAATAAATGTATCTCCCTCTTTTATCTCTGACTCTTTTGTATTATGTTTCTTGTCATAATATTCTTTGTTTTCTTTTTCTCGATGTTTTCCTTTGCTTGTTTATGCTTATTAAGTACCTTCCTTCTTGGCAATTCAGGTGGTTGTCCTCGAATTGATCTATTGAACAACAGTTCACATGGAGGTACTTTCGTTGTTACATGCGGCGTTGTTCAGTATGTTAGTAGGAATCTTTGGAGTTCTTGTTTCCAGTTCTTTCCTTCTAATTTTGCTGTCTGTAACTTTACCGATTGGTTTCATTAAGCTTTCAATATTCGAATTTCCTTGAGGCCAGAGTGGTGCACTTGGTTTCCACTCCATACCTAAAGCGTTGGTATTTCTCTTGAACTCATTTCCATTAAATGGAGGTCCATTATCTGTCTTTAGTTTTACTGGAATGCCATGTGTCGCAAATATACGGTCCAGCTTGGGTATTACTGCTGTTGCCGTTGTGGAATTCACAATTTCGATTTCTGGGAATTTTGAATAAAGGTTCTCTACTACCAATAGATATTGCTCTGTATTTGTTCTTGGTCCATGAAAGTCAATAGCTATGGTATGCCATGGAATGTCTACTGTTGGAGTTATTTGCATTGGCTCAGGTGAAGTAGCATTTCCAACTGCTTGACATGCGACACAATTTTCGACAATTTCACGAACTTTGTCATCCAGTTTTGGAAACCAGATTTTTTCTCTGATTAAACTTTTTGTTTTTTCTATTCCCTGGTGTCCTGCATGTCCTAGCTTTGTTGCTTCATTTTGAAGGCTTCTAGGAATCACCATTTTACATCCTTTCATGATAATATCTTTGGTATTATTTACTGTTATGTCTTCTGCACATCTCTTGTATGGCTGAAGCTCAGAATCCTTTGTATTAGGCCGTCAGCTACACGCTCGGAGGTGTTACCTCCGTTGCACACACTGCTAAGCTAACACATTATACTTCCTGTAAGCGTGTTTTTTCATACTGATTACATATCCGAAAAGTTCACATAATTTCAGGCTGCAGTTCTTACGCAAATACTCTTATAAGTGAACCAGTTTTCCTTGTCGAATTAAATGCGTGCGTGCTTTTGCGTGGGTTTATTTTGTCAAAGCTAAAAAATTGACCTGCACTCACAGCGATCAGATGGGCTAAAAAAGTGGTCCGTAAAGTAGTATCGCGACAGCAGTCATGGCTGCCGACTGTTGTTTGCTTCATATCGATGGATTTGAAGGGCCACTGACGTCTTTTACCCAAACAACATGGACAAAATTTATCGAAAGCAGGAGGAAATGGCTTTTGTTGAGTGGTCAGATGAAAGATATTGCTGTAAGGTCCCTCCAATTTATATCCGAGGAGGATGTTGATAAAACTTCAGATTACAATTTGGTTTGGAAATATCACATTCAGTGCTATAGAAGATTCACCGATAAACAGAAAATTGATCGAGCGATGATTCAACATGAAAAACGGAAAGCAGAAGTGGATGAAGGCTGCTCCACTTCATCAGCAGTTCATAGTTACGAACAAGCAGGAAACAAGAGAACTAGGCTAACAACCCAAATGGAAGTTGGAGGTGCTAAATCTAAGGCAACTGGAAGAGATTCTTTTGTTCTGCCAAAAATTTGCTTGATTTGCAAAAAAGCAGATTACTTCTACACTTGCCAAGTAAGTATGTTTCTTCATTTTTTATTTCTAGTTATATGTGTCCAAGGCAGAGTCATAAGGATATTTATATCATATCATAGCATGTCATTTCATATCAGAACATACAGATATTCAAAATTTCCCCAGTTTTTAGGTAGATTTTTCAAAGTGTCAGGGGTAGGCTCATTCTCAGAAAAACATTTTTCCCAAAGCATCACAAGAAATATCTCAAAAACTTTCATGGAAAATTCCTTCATGGGAGATATCTTTCAGGATGACAGTGGATTTGATTCCTAAATTAGTGCTATTTATCATTGGTTTACATATAATATAGCAGATAAATTTCTATAAAATGGTAAAATGTTTAATGACTGCATAAACTGAGACTTAGATTTTTCTTCACAGAAAACAAAAACAAGTAAGAAGCAAGCATTGACTCAGTGCCAAACAATTAATGCCGGAAAATTGAAGCTAGCTGCAGAAAAGAAAGAGGATGAATCGATTCTTATCCATATTAGGGATGTTGACTGTGTAGCTGCTGAAGTATGTTACCAGAGAAATTGCTATATGAGTTACACCAATTTCTTAAATTTCAAAGTCAATGATCAGCCACCAGTACCCAAAATTGCCCAAAATTCTTCCCCCATTGGCCCCCAAAAATTACAGAATTTAGTTTAGAGAATGCAAGAAGTAAAATTCCTGCCAAGCTGTCCAATTTTCTGGCATGGGCCCTAAATTTTTCTGATAAGGTGATTCAGGATGATGTGCAAATAGCTATTCCTGAAAAAGACCAGCTGAAAGTCCTTTCAATTGCACAAGACATCATATATGTAGCTTCAAGAGGCAATAGACAGACACCTAAAGCACTAGGCTTAGGAATGGCTGTGAGGCAAATGACTCGCTCATATCAGCTGACCAAGATACTGAATGGGTTTGGGAATGCTGCTTCCCATTCAGCAGTTTTGTCACTGGCTACTGCTCTAGCATATCAACAGCTAAATAGTGATGTTGTTATACCAAATGGTATTGTAAAAAATACCCTGACAACAATGGTTTGGGACAACATTGATTTTCGAGAAGAAACAGCAACTGGTTTTGGAACAACAATGTGAAGAAGGTGAAATTGGTGGAGACAATTTTGATGAAGACATTTCTTCGGAAGATGAAGAAGACATGTAGTTTAATTTTTGTCAATATATGTATTCCGCTATGTTTGGCCTGCTGTCGGCATAATTGTTTAATATGCTTTCATTTTATTTTGGAGTTAATGCCAAAAAATTATGGCAAAAAGTAGCATTTTCTTGCAAAGTATTTTATATTTCGCAAAAAGTTTATCAAAATACTTGGGGTCCTATACGTTTATAGCTCATATTTTTTTGTTTTTTAAGATGACTGCAAAAAAATTTCAAATTTTGAAATTTTCAAAAAGATTGCATTGTGACGTCATCAATCGAGAATATCCGCCATTATGGAAAAACTGCAGCCTGAATCGGTGTGAACTTTTTAGATTTGAATTCTACACCAAAAGTTGTCCCAGATAACGCATAAATTTCTTAGCTTAGTAAAGTGTGCAACGAAACCTCATTTCTAGGGATCATATTAAAGGTTAGCCGACGGCCTATATCCCATGTTCCTGATTCAATAGCTCTCCGAACTTTCTGTAAAATTTCGTCTTTGCGTGTGGCTTCCTTTACTTCTTACAGTGTCATGGTCTTTGGAACTGTGTTTTCGATAATATACTTCACATATTCCTCGGCCATTTGTTCTTCTTTACTTTCGGACTGACTCTTGTTGATTGGATGTCTACTCAAATAGTCAGCTTCATTTTGCGATCCTTTTTTGTATATTACACGAAAGTTGTAGGGCTGAAGTCTTAGAACCCATCGCTCTATTCGTGCTGGTGGCTTGGATCTAGCATAATTGAAGATTGACTCTAAGGCCTTATGGTCTGTGATGACATCAAATTATTTGCCTAGGAGAAATACGCAAAAATGTTCTATCCCCCAGACTAAAGCAAGGCCTTCTATATCGGTCTGTGAATATCTGCTCTCTACTGGAGTGAGGGCTCTACTTGCATACGAGACAATTTTATACTGTGTCCCATCCTTCTCTCTTTGAGCTAAAATAGCACCAACAGCGTGCTGTGATCCATCTATGATTAACACACTCTGTTTCTCTGTGTCAAAGTAGGCAATTACAGGTGCTTGTGTAAGTTTCTTTTTCAACTGGTTAAATGCTCTTTGTTCTACTATGGTCCATTTGAAAGTATTATTTTTCTTTGTCAACTCTCGAAGCGGTTGTGTCAACGAGGCATAATTTAGAATGTAATCGCTACAAGTGTTTGCCATTCCAAGAAAACTGCGCACTTCCGATGCATTCTGTGGCGGTGCAGTGTTTAACAGATGTTTGACTCTCTCTGGGTCAGGTCTGGTACCTTTTTCTGTGAAAATGAGACCATAAAATTTGATTTCTTTTTGAAGAAACTTGCATTTTTCTCCTTTTGCTTTGATGTTTAGATCTGAGAGGCGTTTCAGACAAGCTTCCAACGCTCTGTTATGCTTTTTTCGATCCTTTCCGAATATGATAATATCGTCAGCGATATTCTTTACACACACCTTCAATGTCACTCAAATTCCGTTGTAGAATATTTTGAAACACTTCTGCTGCACTGGATGTACCCTAGTTAAGTCTTTTATGCTGGTAAAGTCCTTCGTGCGTAGAGAATGTGGTGATAAAACGGCTTTCCGGCTCCAATTCAATTTGGTGATACGCCTGTTTAAGATCGATTTTGGAGAAATACTTTGCCCCATTTACTGAAGCCTTAAAGTCATTAAGGGTCGGCATAATGTGTCTTTCTCGTTTTATCGTCTTGTTTGCTTCTCGCACATCTACACATATACGTATTCCCCCGTCTTTTTTAGGAATGCAAACGATAGGTGATACCCAGGGCATGGGCTGATCGACAACCTTCTCTATAATGCCCTGTTCATTAAGTTTTTGTAGCTCCTTTGTGACTGCTCTTCTCATATGGTAAGGTATAAGCCTTTGCGGTTGCATTATCGGATTCACATCGTCTTTTATGTGTAATTTGACTTTTTGTCCTTTCAATTTTCCCTCTCCTTCGCAAACATTTTGATATTTATTCAAGAGTCCTTGAATATTTTTGTCTGTGTTGGCAAGCACGTTTGATTTGTTTTCAGTTGCTCCTTTGTGATTAGTTGTCACTCCATTCTTCGAATCTGTTGTTTGTGATTTGTTGACTTTGTGGACTAAGTGGATTAGCATCAGTTCGTGGGCGGTTTTTCCACTTAGTAAATTTCCCCTGGATCCTTCGACGACATAAAATTGCGACACTGTGGAGCATGATTTTGACTCAATCATACCACTAAAACAGCCTTTTAATGGAAGTGGTGTCGAAGATCCATATGCGAATATTTTTGTCTTAGCTGGTTCTAGCTTTATTTGATGTTGCAAACTTTCGAAGGTCTTGGAATCAATAATATTAACAGTTGCCCCCGTGTCCACTTGGAACGTCAAATCGAACGAGTCATTCAATTTCAGTTGAGTTTTTGTGGAAAGTTTACTTTCTCCTTCCACTGCATAGGCATATTCATCATCAGATGAGGTTGAGAATTCATTCTTATCCTTTTTAATTGCATGGGCTTTTCGCTGTTTGCGTGTTCCCTTCACGAAATTTGACTCTTTCTTTGTTCGTGATGACTTTTGAGGCTCCTTGCTTTGGAGGGGCTTCCTCTGAGGCGTTTGATGTTTCTTCCGACAGAGTTTGGCAAAATGGCCAATAATGCCACATGAAGAGCAAACTGCCTGTTTTGCTGGGCATGGTTTGTTTCTGTGTGGATAACTGAATCCGTATTTATAACAGGTATTCTCTGTGCGAATTTCTTTGACGTGCAGCTCTTGGAAACTGTCTTCCATACCAGATGCTTGAGCTGAGCTCATTTCCGCTTTTCTGCCATCGATCAGCATGTCTGCAAGCTTGTAATCTGGTTCTCAGAGGGCTTTTCTCCTAAGTCGAGCTGACTTTCCATTACACACGATTTGCATCTTAATTTCGAAGTCCTCGTCGTTAAATTTGCAATGTTTTGCAAGTGTGCGAAGTCTCGTGTGGAATTCATCGATAGTCTCCCCTGTGTTTTGTGTTGCCTGACGGAAATTGTAAATTTCGAATATTTGATTCCGGTCTGGTTCGAAGTGTTTAGTTAATGCCTCAAATGCTTTTTGCAAATCTTTTTCCTCTCCAGTATCAGGTAACGTTTTGAAAATGTTATAGACTTCGGGTCCAGCCTGATACAAAAGCAAAGCTCGTTGTCTCTGCGGTTCTTTGACATCGGCAGCAAGCAAATACGTTTGGAATCTCTCCAGCCAGTTTGTCCAGCAAGCTCCAGTGTTAGTAATGTCACTTTTTGGTTCGAAGACTGGCATAGGATTTATGAACAATTTTTTTGCGGTACAGAATTTGAAAATGGCTTTGAAAAAAGCAAACATTTTACAACATACTAAAAGCTTTTTCGTCTGACACTCCTCAGAGCATAAAACGTCAGAATAGGTTCCGAAAAAACACGGTGGAAAAATATATACCCATTTGTGGATCGAAATAGGCCAATCAGAAAAACGCAAGCACAAGACCGGTATAGTTGACCGATCAGTGCCGCGAGCCTAAAGAAAAATTACCAATGGAGTCCAAGAGAGAAAACGAACTCCTTTTGTCTACACAATGGATTTATGTTATTTGTTGCCATCCTACATTCCTTTTTCTCCTTTTAACTCGTCGCCATTGTAGACTTCGTAAGCAAAAGATAAAACACGTCCGTTCGGGAGATCGCTCCATATATAAGAATACAATAATATCATATGCGCAGGCATATGACGTCATACATTAATGTTAATAATAATATTGATAACTACTACAGTTGACACACTGTTGGGTGTTTGCTGCGGACATGTGACAACATGGAACTTGTTCCACCACGATAACTAAGACGATCTTCGCACAGCTTACACCTAACTTGTTTTCGTCTATTTTTGCAAAATATTCCCAAACCAAACTTGATCTTTTTATCATACTTCCAGTCGCTCATTGAACACAAAATTATGTCGAAAATGATTTTCACTGTTTAAATGAATGTTAAAATAAAACTTACTCAGTAAAGTACTAGCAGTTTTTCCGCTCTAAAATGACTCCTAAACAATGCCACATATGACTTCCTATTTATACGATTTTTCTAAGGTGATTTTAGCATCTTTACATCATACCTTACTGACAAGGGCCCCCTCAAAGCAAACTACGAAGCAGTTGCCATGGAAGGCGATTAACTAAATCACAGTAAACAGCATTCCCAGCCTATTTTAAGCGATTGATAAGTAAGGTTCAAAATAAACCTAGTTACGTAATGTCTCAACACCATTACCCAGAAAAGCTGCTCATATCTTTTATCGTAGACGTAAAATTCTTAGATTTGGAAGTGGCAAAAAATTACTGAAGTGCAGAAGACTAACTCATTGAAATTTGGCTCTATCAAAGAATGCAACTCCAGTAAATTATTCAGATTCGAAAACTATTTTTGTAATATTTTCCTTTATTATAGGAGAACCAATTCGGCGTACCCTGATTAGCGAATTCTCCCGTCCCCATATCAGGATCGCCTCGATGCCATATCTCAAGTGTCCATAAGGCTTTGATGATTCAGAGCTTTATAAATGCTCTTTGATAAACCTGAACCAATTCTTCGCAGGTTTACCAACGCTATGCAGACCCCCTACCCACCCAGTTTGCGTACGGATGCAATTTTCCCCGCAGCATGCATGCATTTTTATTTTTGATCTGTCATCGCTATTCGATCAGTCATCTTATTCAACTAGTCATTGCTATTCGATCATCAGTCATTGCTATTCGACCAGTCTTGCTATTCAATCAGTCACTGCTATTCGATCAGTCATCGCTATTCGAGCAGTCTTTGCTATTCGACTAGCCGTTGCTATTCGATTAATCGTTGCTATTCGAATAATCGAACTATTCGGTTACACCCGAATATTCGATTAGTGTATGACATAACCGAATACCTAGCCGAATATGACATCTATAGTTTTTGGCAGCTCTGCAGCAAATATGAGTTTACTTCCAGGAACAAATTACAAAAAATCAGGAAGCATATTTCTGAAAAGAAAGGTCACTTGGGAAATTCTGATGAGCAATCTGCTCATTTAAGGGTGGCTTGCCAAGAAGGGCTTATCCTTCATTTATTCTCAATGTGCCCACCCCCCCCCCCCCCCCAATAAATTTTGAAGTCAAGTCCCATTAGGCCTAAATCATACTTACTAGTTCATTTTCAGTTAGGAAAGTTTCTTGCTCATTCTCCTCAGGAACACTTTGATCATCGTTTTCTGAGACTGCAGGCAGGCTTACATCTTCCCGAAGAACATCACGTATCAACTACAGTAAAAGATTGTAAACACCATAAATTGTAAAAACCCAATCAACCTCATATGGCCTTAAAGTGCCATGAACAAGTAATTCCAAAGATGAAGTGGTTGAAGATTCAAAAACAACAATTGGTAACTTTAAGTTCAAAGATAAGACCTACCTGTCGATGGGCGCTGCCTCTGCCAGGCTTTGTTGCCTTTGCTGGCGATGAAGATGATGAGGGGCCATATAAGTCTTCCTGCTTCCGCTGCTGGGGGTAAATTGTTGGAAAGGCATTTATCCCATGTTCATCCTGTCTCAATGTTCTTGAAAATTTTCTCTTGAAACCACGCAACTGATCAGTGGTAAGACATCGCTCAAAATCTTTGGCAGTGAAATGCTTCAAACAGATTGCTGAAGATTTTTTATTGACTAAAAATTTTTTTTCCTTGACTAAAAAGTTAGCATCTGGTGCGTGTATTATGTCAAAGTCGTTTTTGCAAAATTCCAATTAGTTGAACAACATTCAGGAATCAGCTACAGTATTTGATCAGTTACGATTTGCCAAGGTTTCTCTAAAAGCATCAAAATGTGTTTTTCAGAAGAGTATGATTACACCGTCCAGTATATTTGCGGTAAAACTAATATCAAAGCTAACCTACTCTCACGCAACAAAAATGCCTCTTCTGCACAACCAAATTCACCATTTGGAGACAAAATTTATGCAACCTTTTTCAGCCATTTATTTCTTTTAAAGAACAATTATTGGAAGAACAGCACTCAGATCCAGTTGTCAATAGAGCTAAACATGCTGTAGAAAATAACCCATGCATTTTACAAGGTTGCTTCAAGAGAATCCAAAATCAACTCCAAATAGAGTACAGTGTTTTAACAAAATCAGGTCGTCCAGTTATTCCAACAAATTCGTTATTTCTGAAGTTCATAACACGGCACATTTTGGTACTGATATGTATGGCTACGTGAAGAATTTCATTTCTTTTTATGTACATTGTCAGCAAACTAAACGCAACACTGCCCCTCCTAAAGCACCTTTAGTTGACATGGTAATCCCTGATGCCCCAATGCAATTCATCTGCTTTGTATTGCATATATGCCTAAGATTAACAAAGCTTTCGAAAATTTTCTGCTCATAGGTGACATTTTCTCTAAATATATTGAAGCAGTCCTGTTAAAAGATCAAACGATGTCCTCGATTATTACAGCACTCTTGTCTAAAAGGATCTATATTCATGGTATACCATTATAAATCCGCAGTGACCAAGGATCTAATATAGATAGTCAGGCATTACACAAGCTTTGCAATGTATTTGGCATCAAGAAACAACTTTCATCTGCCTACCACTCTCAGGAAAATGGTTTCACAGAGAAAAATATTGGTAGCGTCAAGGACATCCTTCGCTCCGCCCTCTTACATTGTTCATTGAACCAATCCAAGTGGTCCACAATATTGCCTGAATTTATTTTTGCCCTAGATACGAGTGTCAGTAAGGCCATAAATCATGTACCTTCTGATCTTGTGTTTGGCAGATCTGCACGCCTCCCTATCGATGTTCTATTCGCTACTGCTGACCATACTTCGATGGATTCAAACAAACAATGAAGACAGCCTATGATGTTGCAATCGGCAATCTCCAATTAAGTAGATCCAATATGCAAAAACAATATAACAATAATATTCGTTTTAATGACTTTCCACAAGGTGCAAAGGTACGTTAAAGTAAAGTATTATAAGACGGCGAGAATCATAAACTAGCTCCCCGTTGCCGGGTTCCATGAACAGTCCTTCAAAAGTTACCTAGGGGAGTTAATTTCAAGATTGAAAACGACCAGACTAAAGAAACAAAAACCGTTCATCATGTCCGCTTAACACCAGTTGTCATGGACAAAAACACAGATCGTCCTGTTCAAGACGTGATGTTTTGTGATCGTTCCTTTCATCAAGATGATATTCTGGATTGTATCGCATCAAAGAAAAAAGACTCTGAATCCGATGAAGGAAGGGTGTATACCAGTTCTGACGAAGACTACACTATCGATACAAACAATGAGGTATTTCATGATGACAATGAACGACCCTACAGACGATATCATTTGCAAGAAAGAAGAGCACGTCATTTTCCTGAGAACATTCCATGGACAGCTATTGCCTTACACCTATATTCGCCTTAAGAACGTTACGTAATATCTGCCCTTGTACGTAATTCTGTTTTGTTGTGTTTTGGAAATTTCCAAGGCTACAGCTTGGAAACTAATGGAAATAGTGCTAGTAAATAATTTAGTCTAAGTTTAACTACTTATATTAACAACTTCAAAGATGGGAATGTAATTTATACCTTTGTTTATAAACATTAAAATAGCTAATGTCAACATTTGGGAGAGCATGAAATGACTGACCTAAAGGCATGGACATGAATTCCTGAGGTGACTTACTATCTCATGTAAACTGCGTTTATCATATGAAAAAAGCGAAGCGCCAAAATTGTTGATTTATTTTTAGCGCAAAACTACCTCCTTCATTGAATGCGCGTACAAAGTCAGAACTAGCAAAAGTCAAACCAAATGAACATGGGGGTCTTACTCTCCATGTATCTTTTTTAACCAACATGAAAGAGAGAAAGCATTCACCAAAACAAGATTCAAAATTGGAAAAGGCAGGAAAATGCTTCTCAAAAGATGAAATGTCACAATTTGACATTGATGCCAGTGTTGCCAATAAAAGTTACTCTACCACGCATTGTTTTTCAAATACTTTTGTATGCTCATGAAACATTCGAAAATCCTCTCAGACTTGTTGGCAAAGATCTTTACAAAATTGCAACACAGCTGAAAAGACCTATCAACCCAGAACAGAGATAAGCAGTAACTTTAGATATTTGGTTACTGGGGACTGGGGAATTATGAGCTTGTAGGGTGGTATTTTATAGTTAGCTGTAGTTTTGTTCATTGCGATCTATTTTTGGCGAGTCTTGTTAGGATAAAGGCTATTGTTGAGGTTGAAGGTGTATAATGAAAGTCAGTGTATAATGTTTCAGGCAATTCTGAAGTTCCTTTTCATTTATCATTTGCTTCATGTGATTAATTCGGCATTCATTATATTTTAGTAAAAAATGTTGCAAAGCTGAACTGTGTGATACTTCCAGGAGAGATGCTTATCCATAAGTATTTTACATACATGGTTCTTTGAATTTCCTGTTTGCCAATTCTGAGTTTGATGTTTCATGATAATTTCATTTGAGGGAAGTGAAAAAGTACAAAATTAGTTTTTCCGATATTAAGAGGAAGCTTGTTTGAGTCCAGCCACAATTTTACTTTCTTTAGTTCTTTGTTAACTTTTCTTGTAAGCAGAGAAAGATCATCTGATTCACAATAGATGTTTGTGTCATCAGCAGTTCACTAAATACAGAGAGGAGAGGGATTGATCTCTAATAAGATGTCCTCGAGGCAAGTCCTTTCTTAAAGATTGGTACTACCTTGGCAATTTTAAGGATATCAGGAAAGGTTCCTGAGACAAAAGATTCATTAATGAGAAAGGCAAGATCACAAGGTGCTTGAAGCATTTTTAGTAGCTTCACAGAGATACTACTGGCTCCACTTGACTTACCAAGTTTTAAAGACTGAATAGGAGTAGATTTTGAAGTTCTTTGGATTTTCTTTTTGATACTACTTGCAACATTAGTAAAATAGTTATTGAATTTAGTGGCTATTTTAACAGGATCTGATATTTTAATGCCATCTTTGTCTTTTAAAAATTAAGTGGTTTCAATACTTCCTGGCCTAATGCTAATTATGCCTTTTTTTCCTTTTCATAACATTTTCATGTTCTTTTTATGTTCATCAAAATACTTATGGTAGTAATTTTCCTTGCTTTCTCTTATTTCATTCACAATACGGTTTCAGAATTGCTTTCAGAACAGAATTGGTTAATTTGAAGTGATGGAATAGATTATCTCTAATTTTAATCATTTTGTGAATGTGCAGATTGATCCATGGTCTATTTCTAAGCTTCATAGCCTTTTTTGATAACTTTTTATTAGGGCAATGTTTGTCAATAAGATAGTGGATATTAAGCAGGAGGGTGTCAACTTTTTTATTCAAATCAATGGCATCATCCTCTGGAAAAGGATTTTTCAATAGCTGTATAGTTTGCAAGAAAGTTGTTTTCATTAAAATTTTTATTATCATTAGCAAAAACGGATGAAGCTTTGTACTCAGGGATGTTGCCATACAGAACAGCAAACTGAGGAAGGTGGTTAGAGATTAAGGATAGTATATGCTACTTTCAGTAGAATTATTTGTGTATACATTGTCAATGATAGTAGAGGAAGTGTCAGTAATACACAATGGATGTAGAATGCATGGCTGGAAGTGATGGGATAACATCATATTCACAAACTCATCTGTAGTAGTGTGACTATCATAATTTAGTAGATCAACATTGAAATCATCCATAATAGCAAATTGCTTATTTTCCTCTGCTAAATTTTCAATTACCTAAGTCCAATCATTGAACTTAGTGATTTCAGAAGGAGAACATTGTCAGTTACCAAGGTGAAATGAAATAATGAAGCATTATTTAAAATTGAGCATTTTAGGCAAATCCATTGTTTGTCTTCAGATTCATCTACAAAGATTTTCTATTCCGAATCAGAAATGTTGTTACATTCAAAGTGGACATACACCAATTTTTTCTATTTTATTATTTGAAAGTTCTTAATGAGAGATGATCAACAGCACACAAATTTTAAGGATCCGACTTATAGTTCCGATTTTATTGCAACTTTAAAGTGCGAAATCAGCACGTTTTTCGTTCAAATTGTGGTTAAGGGTCGCGTTTGCAAAGGTCTGGAGATGAACCTCAAGTGACGTAAAGTAAGGAACGATCTGCCACCACTCAATGGTTTCGGTCAATGAGTATGTACATAAGTTAAGCTGTATTTAGTGGAAGAACTTTTTTCTCAGATTCCAATGCGGAACAGGTGTGTTGAAGCGTGTTGCAACAATGTCTCAGATTGTGACAAAGGCATTGCTTTACACAGAATCCCATTTTGTGGTGATACGTGCCCAGAAGACATGAAACAACGACAGAAATGGATGGAGTTTGTTAAGCAGAAGCGGGCTAAATGGGTAGACACGAAACATAGTGTAATATATTCTTTGCATTTTGCTCCAGAGATGTTCGAGAGACGATTTCCAATGAGCGATGAAGGGGAGAAGCCACAGTTACCGTGGTTGATTCCCGACGAAATCAGTTGAGCAGCGTATCCTCCAATATATTTTCCTGCTGGTGAGGACGATAGGCCTAGTCGGAAGAGCAACCGAGCTCGAAGAAAGGTGGGTCACAGTGTCGATATTTAAGAAGCTAAGTGCATTAAAAGTCAATTTTATATCAAATGAAGGTTGCTTTTGTTGCAATGGCATGTAAATGGCGAGCTGTCTAAGGAACACTAGAAGACAAGCCTGAGTGCGAGAAGACTCTGGGGCGTTGGGCCCCTTTGCATGAACTTGATTTAAAACTATGAAATTTTTTACCAGAAACTTTCATTTTCTGACAACAAACGAATTTTATTGATGTTGAATTGATGTCCAAAGGGAACAACCTATTGCTCCAACAGGCAGCAACACCAAAGTAGTTTAGTTGTCAGCTGTTTTCATATTTTACCCTGACTACCTAGTAACTACTCATACTCATATATTTCTGCCCAATTTTTCTAATGACAGCTGGTTAAAGATATTCTTAAAGTTTCACCAAGAACAAGTCAACAAGCTGAATTTGAAAAAGCCATGCATGATAGTTTTGAAGCTGAAGATGTAAGCCAGACAGAGATCTTCGATGCTGAAGAAATGAACAGTGAGGCATTAGTTGAGAAGGAAGTCCAACCTTTTGAAACGAAGGGGCAAAACAAAGTAGTATGTTTGAGATTCTCTTGTCAGATTTATTAGTATCTAGTAATTTATCCAAATGTACCAAAGGCAGAAAGTCAAGTCAAGTTTGGGAATAATTCCTGATGAGAACAGTACAACCCAACATTTAAAGCGAAGTTGTCTCCAGGCTTACATATGGCATCAATGCACACAGCAGATGATTAAGTATCCTCCATTAACTGAAACATGGGGATGGAAAGAAGAGGAAACGGGGATAGTCCCAATTTGGTATACGTGCAGCCAGTTTCCCCCAAATAACAACCAGTCTGACACTGGAAGTGGTGATGATGGAGCAGAAGTTGTTGGTGGAAGTCAAAACAGTGAAGCACAGATAATAGTGACTATGACTTTGATGCTGACTCAGATGACTAAATTGAGTTGGACTATAATAAAACCTTCATATTTTTCAAATTTTGGTATGATTTTTTGCCATTTCATTATGTGAAATTGGATTCTTTTATTTCATAGAGCCCTATCCTTACTTGTGGGACTCTGTCGTTACATTTGTGTAACTTTTATAAGGTTTCTGACCACAGTAACTTTGTTGGTATGGAGCGAAGCGCCAAAATTGTTGATTTATTTTTAGTTCTACCTCCTTAAGAGCACCATTTTGAACTTTTGATGATCATTCATGGCAACAAACATGTCTACGATGTAATAGGACACTTTGATGCCAAGTAATGCTTTTCTTAGAAGATTATATCGGTGCATTATGGCCAAAACAGTGTAAAAAATCCGCCATTTTGAATTTTTCGGCAAATTTCAACATGCCCCAAGTCTTAATCTTTTCCAAAATGTTTCTTGGCAAGGAATCCGAAGAGAAAACCTTGACAGTAAAAAAGGCCTAATTTTTCCAGCAAATGACCTGTCTATAAGTCACCACAAATTTTCTGTAGACCAGAGGGCTGTTAGAGACAGATTCTCAAAGTTAGAGAAATATTACAGAAATAGAATGGTAAGTGAGGAAAGGGCAAGTGGGATATCCCCTGAAATGACAGAGCTTGATGAAGCTCTTGAAAATATTCTTGAATTAATGTAGGAGGCATCAAAAACAAGGAAATGTATGTACAAGAATCAGGAGAAAATTCAGCAGCAAGTGGCAGGGGCTGTTAGAAAACGATCCATGGAAACATTGGCAGAAACATTGGAAAGAGAAAGGAAGGGACGGGAAAGATAAAGAAAAGACGTTATGTTGGCTTAGATACAATTGATTATCTGAAAGACAAAAATTGAGAATGAGAAGCATTTAATGGAAAAGAAGTTAGGACTAAAAGAAAGGGAACTTACTGTTAAAGAAAAGGCTTTGAGAAAAAAAGAAAAGGAAGTTGAAGGGAAAATACATTGTTGTAAAAGTGAGAAGTGGCAAAATAATATGCTGCTGCAGCTTGAGGAAAGAGTCAATTGTTTAACTCAGCAACATCAACAGCAGCATATTATTTTGCAGGAGATCAAAGAACAAACTTCTAAAATACTTTAAAACTTTTCAAAAGCTTTTCAGACTAAAATGGCATGAGATGGAACATAGAGGTCTATTTTTAATTTAAATTTCTCATTATCACCTTCAGTTCTCTTCTTTGCCCCCCTCTGCCATCAATGTTATGTTTATCCTGCTGGTCAGTTGCTTCTTTTGCTAGTACTTTTTGCTTATTTACCATATTTGCTTGTGTCAAAGCTGCAGCTACATTATTTTCTCCAAAGACAATTTTTATTTTATGAGTTGTTTCTATTCAAGATTGAATCCTTATTTCTTAAAACATTTCATTAGCAAGAATTTGAATATTCCAATATTACTAATTTGAACATTCAAATGATGGCTCAACATTGATGTATTTCTCTAAATACACTAAAAGTCGAAAAATATTTTGAATGCCAAGGGTCAAACCACTGCGGTTTCCAATTGAAGATTCCATTTCTCGATATTGAAAGTTCTTTCTTCCATCCTAATAGAATGAAAACATTTTTCACAGTCGCCTTTCAATTGCTGGAAAAGGTGATGGTGTTCTCCTAGCAGCTCCTGCGTTTTATTTATAGGGTGAACACCAAATCTGCGAAAATACCAGTCTGGTTACACAATGAGAAAAGATAAAGAAAAGTGACTGAAAAGTGAATCAAGAGGAAGGCAATCATTGGAGCAGCTTGGTTGGTGCAAAAGCTCAGAAGCGTCAAAGACCCAAGAAGATGATTCCCTCACGTCCTGTTGAGAAACAGGTTGAGGGAATAACTGCCGAGCATGAAGTAGAGAGTGAAACAGATTGTGAGCAAAAACAAGATAAAAAACGAATCTGCACCAAAAAATGATTTGCCAGCCAGTGCAAGTGCTACAAACGTTGAATATGAGGCAAGAGACCATCATCGATCTGTTTTGATGACACTTCCCAATGGAAGCAATTCACTCACTGGCTGTACTGGGTCCTCCAGCACACCCAGTAAGCTTTCCAACAGATAGTAAGGGCCGCATTTTTCCAACAAGCGTATTTTAAAAAACTATGCCCAATGGAGAATCAGTAACAAGAGATTGCCTGGTTTGGAGTAAAACCACTAGAAGTCTTTACTGTTTTTCCTGTTGTTTGTTCAATGAAGTGCCACTTCTGCTGCCCGTTCATTATTCAGCCGCAAATTGGCTATAATGACAACTGGAGGAATTTGTATGACAAAGTTAAATCTCATGACCAAAGTGTAAACCATGCAAACAGCTACATCAGCTGGAAAAATTTTTTGGTGTCACTAGAAGTGAAATCTGGAATTGATAGCCATTTTCAGAGAAAATTATGCAAAGAGAAAGCTCGATGGAGACAGATATTAATATACAGATATTAAAGGCTCTGCTAGGTGTGACATATTTTCTTGCAGAACGAAATCTAGCTTTTAGAGGTTCAAGCTCAACAATTGGAGAAATTAACAATTATTAACAATTGCAACTTTTGCGTTTGTTGGAATTGCTTAGTTCATCCCATCCAATTATTAAGCAACATCTTGATGGCATAAAAGAGCATCAGATAAGAGGTCAAAGGAAGCAAGGCATTATTTTTCATGGCAAACCCAAAATTAATTTATAACATTGTGCGCAAATCAAGTTGATCTCCACAAATCTTATTATTATGGCCTCATTGTTGATGAGACACCTGGCATTTCTCACACAGAGCAGTTGACTTTTGTTTTGAGGTACGCCATACTGAAGTGTAGAAACTGGCACGTTGTGGAGAGATTTCTCACACTAAATGATTTTGAAAAGAAGAAGGGGAATGAATTGTGAAAATTCTACAAGAAAGGAATATCGATTTAATGCACTGTTGAGATCAAGGTTATAACAATGGTTCGAATATGTCTGGATGTTATAAAGGTGAACAAGCTGTGATTCTTCAGAAAAATTCACAAGCAATTTATCCTCCTTGCAGTGCCCATAGTTTAAATTTTGTGTGGTTTACATGTTGTTAAAGCGTCAAATGAAGTCAAAAGTGTGAGAAGGAAAAACCGCAGGATAGGCTGTCCGCCGGATTCTGTGAATCTTGCAATGAGATTTTAAAATGAAAGGTATACAGGAACAAAGCAATACGACGACGAGAATCCAATGTCACGAAATAAATTTTCAAAATAAATTAAATTTAAGAGTATACTAATATTTCGCCCCGGCATACAGGGCTTCATCAGAGTAAATGAAACAAACGAGTGAATGGATTTGAAATGTGAGATGGTGGTGCCGGATTGGTGGATGTTGAATGGTTTGAATGCAGCGCAGTGGAGAAAAAATGGGATGATGGAAGTGGGGGAGGAAAAGGTGGTGGGTGATGTAAGGGGATGTGGGTGGTGCTATGGAGATTGATGCAATGGGATGATAATGATGACTATAAACATGAAAAAAAAATATAATAATAATAATGGAAACATTTCATTTTCAATTCAACTTAAACTACAATTACAAATCTCACTATTACAAGGTAATTTGCAATTGGCTAGCCTGGTTTTACAAGAAAAAAACTATAACAATCATAAGATAAAAGGAAAAACTGAGAAAAATTAAACAACCAAAATTAAAACGGATGTAATTCCGGATTTGTCCATGGTTTATTTTTCCAACAAAATATGTAGTACGTGGTACGGATGGCAATGTTGGAAAGTTTAGTGATGAGATACCGTTTTTGTTGTTGATCGATGGAGAGAGAGTCACACATTTTGAAGAAGGAGATGCAGGAATTGCCAAAGATGCCAAGAGAGCTCATAGAAAGATTCACAAAAGAGACACATTTGAACTTTCGCTGTAAGTCAGATAGGAGAGGAGCATACTTGCTGTGTTTTCTTGTTGCATTTGTGTCAAGATTGGATTCAAAACCAACAGTAAGCTCTAAGATGTATAGGTAATTGTTGTTAGTCTTCAAGAGAAGATCTGGGCGAAGGTTTTCTCCAGTTATGTTTGATGGTGAAAGATAGCGTAGATAGCGTAGATGGTAGATTCATTAACAGCTTTAAGAGACATAGCTAGAAAGTTTAAGATAGAGTTATGACGCCAGGTGTATCGGCCTTGTTCCAGGTATGTTTTGCAGCCAGCAACAACGTGAAGGAGGGTTTCTGGCAGAAAACAGAAAGAACAGTCAGAAGTCTGGCTCAAGTTCCACTTTTTCAAGTTTTTCTGTGTAGCATGGGTATTGTTTAGGTACCTTATGGTGAAATTGGAAATATTCTGAGGCATGCTACTTTGCACCTTGGACCAAAGTTTGTTTATTTGTGGAAGATCCTGGTTAAAAAGATGTGACAATAAAGATCCTTGGGAAGTTAGAATGTTTTGCAGACGATCTTTATGTTCTTGTTGGACAGCCTTTAATGCTTTTTTTGTGTTCCTATATATATCATATTGTATATTTCTGCTACTGCTGGTATTTTTCCATAAAGAGCAAATGTTATCGTTTGGTGAAGATTTCAATGCGTTGCGTAAAATAGTTTGACACTGTAGGAATTTGGCGGATGGTAAAGTTAGGCTGAGTCCAAACTGGTTTTTAGAAAGAATAATGCTACTCAAGGTAGCACTTATTGGGAGGTCGAGCCACTGGCGTATGTATTTGGATACGAGGCTGTCAAGATTCTCGACAACCCACGTCTTTGAAAGAACTGCTACAGTAAGGTTCCAAGAGATTTTAGAAAGAACAAAGTTGTGATAAAGAAGCAACTTATATTTTGCATGTAGAGGCTGGGGATCAATTTGTTTGAGCATGTTGGACAGTGATGATAAAAGATTAGATTTATGTTCTTGGTTTGTCATTTCAAAGTCAAAATGATGACCGAGGTACTTAAAAGAATTTCCATTCGAGACAGGTGGTATAGATTCGTTGTTTATGAAAAGCTTAGGTTGATACTGAAGAGAACGTGTGGAAAATTTCTTTATTCCAAAAGTGATGTATTTATCGACACGTATGATCATGTTAGCCCATTGGCACCAGCGAGTGAAACAATTCAGTTGAAGTTGGTTTCCTTTCTTATTGCTGGTGATAACAGCAGCATCGTCTGCGAATTGAAACCAATGGACTGGTTGAAACATACAGTCGTTCTGATCATGTGGGGAGAAACCTAACTGTTTGTATTTTTCAGCTTTTATGTACTGTATGAATGTGTTGAAGCATAGATTAAATAGTAGAGGACTGAGGCAGTCGCCTTGAAGAACACCGCGGCGGACTGGAATAGCAGGAGTATTATAGTGGCTTGTGATGATAGAGGTTTTAAAATCGGTGTAAAGGCTAGAGATAAGAAGTTGTATGTTGTCAGGGATATGATGGTAAGATAGTACAGTGGGTATCAAATTATGATGTACTTCTCCAAATGCATTTTTAAGATCGAGAAGAGTGACAACTAGTGAGCGTTGCTTGATACGAGCTTTGTTTATGACCTGAGCCATCATGGCAGTATGCTCTAAGGTCCCTGAAATATTCGAGGTGAAGGCTTTTTGTATTTCGTGCTCAATGAGACCATTAACTTTAAGAAAGTTGAATAGACTGTCACGCAGGCATGATGTGAAGATTTTCAAAGGCAGTGGCTCAAGAGTGATTGGCCTGAAGTTTGCTGGATCGTCATTGCTACCCTTTTTGTGAATTAGGATAGTACATGCCTTTTTCCACTCTAAAGGAACTTTTCCAGAGAGCGAGATATTATGAATGATATTTGTTATCAAAGAGCGTGAATATGGACATCGTTTAGAAACAATGATGGAAATTTTGTCACGGGGACATGGAGTGGCTGAAGATTTCATACGCCGAATTACTGATGTGATCTTTTCATAAGAAGGAGGCTCCAAAGGAAAAGGGTGGTCAGGCTCCCTAAGAGATGGAATCCATGAAGGAATAGAAAAGTTTTTTTATGGCAACAGAGAAGAAAACATTTTAAAGAAATACTGAGAGCATTGATCTTTGGAAAAGGATAGCAGCAGAGTCGAGCTTGTTTAGAGAACGTGTTTGATGTATCCCCAAAAACTGTTTGAAATGAAGTTATCATGATTTGAGATGTTTTTAACTACGGTAGAAGCAGATGAGTTAAGTCGTTGTCGTAAGAGCTGTGAAACGTATTTAATATTCAATGACAGTCACGCCGTTTCTTTTCAATAACTGTAGTTCTTTTTTCAATTTTTTGGTAGCATGGTCTTGATATTTTGCAGCAAGTTCTTCATTTACTTCTTCGACAAATCCGCAAGTATCTCTGAAATAATTATAAATTGCTTATAGTAATAATAATAATTGTGATGGAACTGAGAATAATGGAATGTTGATGATAGTAATGGTGATGATGATGATATGGTGAGGGTTGTGAGGGCGGCGTGATATTGTTTTGTAAAGTAAACAGTCAGTGGTTCTGTTCATGCCGCTGGGGGTAACGGTGTTCGCCAGGCCAATGAGATATTGCTCCTTAGCTCGACGAATACTCTCTCGTTTGTCATCAAGTCTAAGTAGTGGTGTGATGGCAAGGTCGTGGATGGTGTGTGCTGGGCTGCAGAAATGTTCTGCAACACCAGACTTGTCTTCTTTTTTGTTGATACTGTCTCGTCGGTGTTTGTTAAATCTGTCTTTAAGTCGTCTGCTAGGTTGTCCAATGTATTGGCAGTTTTTGTTTCCGTTATGTAGACAGCGTTTGCATTGTAATGCGTATATGACGTTGGTGGAGTTGCAGTCCAGTCATTGTTTTATGTCGTAGTTTTTGTCAGTGTTGGAAAAATTAAATGTTCTAATACCGTCTGTGATATGTTGGCATGTTAAACAGTTAAGCCCCGTTCAAACGATCTCGGCGTTTCACTTGACTTACTCTAGATTTTTGTCAACAGTAAAAGTCAAGAGCGTTTGAACACCTTGTTGAGAGCAGTCGAGCGAAGTCAAGAGCAGTCGAGAGCAGTCGAGCGAAGTTTGAACACGTTTAAAAAAGTCGAGCGGAGTCACACAACATTCCTATTGTTCAAGGTGTTGTTCAGCGTTGTCGAGAGCGTTTGAACACCTTGCTCAACAAAGTCGAGCGTGCGCATGCGTTCTTCTGATTTTCTGATTTTGCCCGCCAAAACACAAAACAGCGAAGTTCGTATTGTTGCAATCGAAATGGAGGACGAATCATTCACAGTTTACAGCATTCTCTCTCTGCCTTCTCAAGAAATCAGTTTAGGAGAAAATGACAGTGAAAATGGCAATGACAGGCTGGAGGATCTTGACGAGAGGCCAAAAACTGTCCTCCTCCAGCTGTTGAACAAATCAAAACAAAAAACGAAAGCCTCTTGCGAAATTTGGAAGAAATCACCAAAGACTGAGTCGAAATGGAAAAATGGACTCAACGAAGTGCCAAGTTGTCAGTATGCTTTCACAGCATCTTGCCACTTCACATAATCGGACGAAATCGAGTGAAAAGTTGAGATCGTTTGAACAACCCCCGCACGACTACACTCAACACTGCTTGACAACGCTCAACAAAAATCAAGAGTAGTCGAGTGAAAGTCGAGAGCGTTTGAACAAGGCTTTACGTCGCGAGTGGCATTTGTATGAACCTATGGAATCGCTGGGTGTGGCATTTTTAATTTTGGCACGAACCAGTAAATCCCAGAGGTTTTTCGGTCTGCGGTAACTAAGTATGGGTGCGTCTGGGAAGGCTTCTTTACATGTGTAAGAGTTTGGTAGTATGTCAAGGTTTTGTTTGAGTATGGTGGATAGCTGTGGCAAAGCTGGGTGGTAAGTAACAACAAATGGCGTGCAATGATTAGTGCGTGGTTTGGTGGTCTTGAGGCAGTCTTGTCTGGTTTTCTTAGCAGCCTTCTGTATTTGTTTGTTTGTCTGTTTGGGTTTGTAACCCGGTTTTGTCAAGTATTGCAGTAGTTGTCTCGTGCGATATTTGAACGTTTCGTCTTCGGAGCAGATCCCTCATAGTCTTAGGGCAAGACTGTATGGAATGGATTGTTTGGTGTGTTTGGGGTGTGCGGAGGTGCTGAGGAGATATTGGTGTGTATCCGTGGGTTTAACATAGAGATCTGTAGAGAGGGTATTATCATTATTGATGGAAATAGTGACGTCAAGAAAATGTATGGATTTTTTGCATTGTTCTGTGGTGAATTTGATGGTGGGATGGGTGTTGTTGAGTGTATTGATGAAGTTGGTGAGTTTGTCTTGTCCGTGTGTCCAAATCATAAAAATGTCGTCGATGAAACGCCACCACACAAGAGGCTTGTGCGGGGCTTTGTCAAGGACTCCTATAAAGATATTGGCGTAGGGTGGTGCCATTCTTGTACCCATCGCTGTGCCATGTTTTTATAGAAAAAAGTTTCCGTTGAACTCAAAGTTGTTATTTGTCAGTATAATGTTGATGAGGTCGCAAACAGTTTCTGTAGGGGGAGTTTTGGAGGTGCGTTTGTCAAGGTGTAACCTGGCAGCTTGGATACCTTCTGTGTGAGGGATGTTGGTGTATAAGGATGATACATCAAGGGTGACAAGGAGAGAGTCGTTGGGAAGTGTGGAGATGGAGTCGAGTTTGTTAAGAAAATGTGTGGTGTCTTTGATGTAAGATGGCAGTTGACCAGTGGGTTTAGGATGTTGCTGATGTATTCTGAGATGTGCTCTGTAGGATGGCCATTAGCTGAATGTAGAATCTGGAGCATGTTGGTTGTTTGGGTGATAGGTAGGTAAATGTTTCTTCGTTAATGTGGTTGTCTTTTTTCATCAGTCGTAAGTAATTGGTCACTTTTCTCGTAACTTTGTTGGTTGTATCTTTGTCTTGTTTTATGTAAAAAGTCTTGTCGCTCAGTTGTCTGTTGCATTTGTTAATGTAAAACTGCGTGTCCATGACTATGACTCCTGACCCTTTGTCCGCGGGTTTGATGACAATGCCAGTGCGTCTGGTAAGGTTTTTCAGTACGTTCCATTCCGTGTTAGAGAGGTTATCTGTTATTTTAGTCGGCTGTATGTTTTTAATGTCGTCGTCGATTTTGTTGATGAATGTGTCTAAAGCCGGATCTAAGCCTCGTGAGGGTGTCCAGTTGCTTTTCTTTTTGTATACAGTGGTCGTATTGTTGCCAGAAGAGTTTCCATGTTCTATGTCTTTATTCTTGTCTTTGTCGTTGTTGTGGAAGTAATGTTTTAGTCGTAGTCTGCGTTTGAATTCAGTCAGATCTGCATTGAGTTCGTTCCAGTCTATGTTTTGTGGGGTGGGGCAAAAGTTGAGTCCTCTTGACAGTAATGTAAGTTCGTCATTGGTAAGGGGGGAAGTCGAGAGGTTTAGAACAGTGTTGGTTTCAAGTGGTTGTGTCTTTTGTTTTGAATGTGTTTTTCTCTTGGCTCGTCTCGTGAATGATGATGGTGATGGTGATGGTGATGGTGATGATGATGATGATGATGATGATGATGATGATGATGATGATGATGATGATGATGTTAATGATGATGGTGATGATGATGATGGTGATGTTGATGAATGTAGCGATGGTGATGTAAGTGGGGGTGAAGGTGATAATGATGGGGGTACTGGTAGTCGTGAAAGTGATGTTACATGTCATCTCTGGAACAGGTTTGAATATAATATCGAAAAAGTCAGGCGTTATTTTTTGAAAAATTTTAACTTGGTAAAAGGAAGTTTAAGGTTTCTTTTTCACAAAAGGGAACTAATAATTAGAACATCTATTTGAAAGGTAGAAATGATATGGTTTTCGTAAAAATTTTTCACTATGTTCAAATCTGAGTGTATAAGCATGACAAAATCAAACAAGCAAACAGGTTATCAAGATAAAGCAGGTGAAGGACATTTTCCTCGTGGATGACCATTCATGGGTTGATGACATTTGCAACAAGTGCTTGTGCAGTGTTTCTTTTTGCTATTCGTCTGTTGCTGCTCATCCTCTTTAAGTTTGTATTGCTGGTTTGCTGTAAACATATTGTTAAAATTATTGCATTCATGTGGGAAATACAAGTTAAAATACCTAAATATTTTCTTATATTGCATTCTTTTATAAGTTTTTCTAGGATACTATGCGAGGTTCTATGTTTATTACCCCAATAAAGAGTTATGCTCCAAATGTCACAATTATATTCAACTTTCAAATGTACAAAGTTGTTGTTTAATTATATATATTTTTTGCTATTATTCATGGACATGCAACACCCATGTCCATTTTATCTATTTAATTCCTATAAATTTATTCTTATTGCATATCTATTTAATTCCTATAAAAATGAACACTAGTATCAATACAATCAAATTTGGTAAAAACAATTTCTATACCGTATGCCTAACTATCATTGCTGCGTTCCTAGATGCGAAAATGATTCAAGATATCAAAGTAACTTGTCATTTCACTGTTTTCCGAAGAATGAGGCAACCAGAAAGGTGTGGATTGCAAAAATTCGAAGAGACCCCGGACGTGCTTTCAGCATTACAAACCACACGGTCATGTGCTCGGCCCATTTTAGGCTGAAAGAGTTGAAGACGTCTCAAGCAGGAAAGAGATCACTAAAAAGTGGTGCTGTACCCACAATTTTTTCATGGCAGGAAGAAAAAACGAAAAGGAAGTCTCCACAGAAGAGGAAACTTTTGGTGAAGACGGACTATGGAGCTGTTCGTTACGAAGAAAACGAAGCCACTGCTGCGGCCTGCTCAGAGGGTGATGATCGGACAGAGGAGCAACTTTCCCTGGAGGAAAAACACGAAAAAGCTTTGAAGAGAGTTCAGGAACTTACAAAAGAGGTCGAAAAACTGAAAATGGAACGATTTGGACTTTATAGATATGCAGCTAATGATGCAATGATTTGCTTTTATACTGGCTTCCAAAGTAACCAGTTGTTGAGACAGTTTATTCTTGTCATTCGCCCAACTGCCCTTAAGATGACAACTTGGCAGCAAGTCCAGAGACAAAGGTTATCTGGCAAGGCAGTTACAAAGAGCACTGATTTTTCGCAACATGCATCATGTTTAGAAGATCAGCTGTTTCTTTTCCTCTGTAAACTGAGGCTTGGCTCATTTAATCAAGAACTTGCAGACCGTTTTAACACCTCAACATCTACTGTGAGTAGGTACATTATAACTTGGGCCAATTACTTACACTTCTTTCTTGGGGCAATACCAATTTGGCCTTCAAGAAAAAAGATTGATCAGCATGTGCCAACCTTTTTCAAAGAGCAATATCCTGCTACAAGAGTTATTTTGGACTGTAGTGAAATCAGATCACAATCTCCATCAAGTCTGGTCCTACAGTCGGAATTATATTCCAATTACAAGGGCCACACAACTTACAAAGGGTTAATTGCAATATCCCCAACAGGGGCTGTGACCTTTGTTTCACATTTATACACTGGAGGAATTTCAGACAAGGAAATTACTTCTGTGAGTGGAATTTTACATTTGTTGGAGGAAAATGACTCTGTCATGGCTGACAAAGGCTTTGAGATAGAAGATCTTTTGGTTAAATACAAGGCAACTCTAAATATTCCACCATTCATGAACCCTACAGGGCAGTTTTCAAGTGATGAGGTGGAGAAAACTCAGTCAATTGCAAGGTTGCGTATTCATGTGGAAAGGGCTATAAGGAGAGTGAAGGAAAATCATCTTCTTGACAAGGTTCTACCTTTAAATATAGCAGGGACAACAAACCAACACTGGACAATTGCATGTCTGCTTACAAACTTTAGAGGGGACTTGTTTTGAAAAAGCATTTTTATAGTCATGTTCCTATATCAACATAAAATTAAGAGCACTACAGTAATAACCTTAAAATTTAAATTTTTTCAATTTAAATTTTTGTTAACAATGGCTGGCAAAAAGTATTCAAAGTAAAATTTATCAACTTTTGATATAACATTTAAAAAAGTTGTTTCATCAAAGTGAATTCTTTCAACAAAGTGGTCTTCTGGGCACCAACCATAAAATCACACCACTTCAGGCCCGTTATCCCAAGCTGACCAATTACTTGGTAGTAGTACTCATGACAATCATTGAGGTGTATCTTGCCATCCTTTTTTTTCAGGTATGGTACTTCTGTGATTGTTTGTTTATCAGGGCACTTTATTTCAAGAAGACCGAAACATGGGTCTTCAGCTGGATCATATACTTTATAATGAGGTTAAGTCCCTAAGTATGGTATTCCCCAGTTTATACAAAAACCAGCTCTGTAGAGATTGACTCCCCTGTTATTCATATATGCAGAAGCAGCCATTTTCTCTCACAAGCAATGCCTCTTCTCATCGCAGCTGTTTGTATATTTTTTGTACTTACTAAATCCAAAGCAAGTTTTGCAAAATTATCACGACGTGAAACAATCCGTTTGAACTTAGTTGATGTTATTCTACTGCATCTCATTTCATGCCATAAAGGAGTAACTGATTGCTCTCTGGTCTCATTTTCAATTGAAATAGCTTCCTCTTCGGTCACAATGTTCTTTTCAAAAATTTCTAAGCTATTTCTGTCAAACACAGTCGAGTAGACTCTACTTAGAGAATACAACGGAATGGCTGGGAAGGTAGGTGTATCTTTAAGCTTGCAAAAGTTGTCAACTTCCTTCAGTGGAAAATGGTAACTGATAACTGAGCCTTTGGGTAGCATTCCATAAGAAGATGAAACTAGGTTATCTTCCTGATCTGCATCCAGAATGTAGGAAAACTGTGTTTTTGGGCCACTTGCAAAGGATTTTTTAAAGTCTGCAATAAATTTTTTTGCAGAATAATCTTCATCTTGCAAAGGGTTATACACAGTGGGCTCAATGCATATGGAGTTGTCTCTTTCTTTTGTCCTCTTGTCTTCAATTTTATCTCCTAAAAATGAAATTTAATTTCATCACTTTCAAAGCTTTAAAAGACTCAAATTTGAAGAAACAGATTTGAGCACACAAAGGTTACTTCCTTTAAGCAGTAAAACAGGTTGGGTTGTTGATTAAAATTGTCCTAACATTTAACAGAGTCCTAGAAATTAAAAGAGATAAACAATAAATAAATCCTAGATTCATATTAAACTTGAAAAATATATAAAAGAATTGATACAGAAAATTTAGACTCTTGTCTTTGGGGAGCTAGTTCTCTAAAATAAACCCAGCTGGATAGCAAAAAGTAATCCAGCATGACAAACAGGCTTTGAAAGAATTTAAGGACCTATTTGCAAGTTGAAATAAAATTAATCATACACAAAATAAAACAAACCATTTGACTGAAGTTTCTTCTTTGCAAATTTCACAGGCTTTTGAATCTGCAGAGAAGAAATTGGCTCAGGATTTATATCTTTCGTTCTTGGCTTGTGCCAAGTTTGAGGTAATGATGTTTTGGAAACATTATTTGGCAAAACCTGCAATGTATAAAAAAATAATCTAAAGGTACTTGAGAGCAAGAAGAAATATGTATCACAAAGCTAAAAAAGAAGACATTATTGCAGATTTTGTTTCATAAACATGTACAGATTAATACTAAATTCATGTTTTGCATTAAAGCAACTTTAAAGTATTATGCTCTAAAACATAGCTTGATAAAAAATATTTTTGACTAATTGAAGTTGTGAGCCAAGGAACGAAAATAACAAATTGATTAAAACCAAGGGAAAGGTAGGAACACAATCATTTACACGGAGAATAAGATCTACATGCACCTTAGAGTGACAGCGAAAAGACCCACCCAAATGTTAACTAAACATGGAAACATACCTTTAATCCTAGGGATTTGTAGTGGACAATCTGGAACAAAAAGGCAGACTTGTGATTGCAAACCCCTTGCATGTGCAACTTAATGCGTCTACATGCACTTTCCCGGCATCTGAGGAAAGGAGAACAGCCAAAGAATGCGGTTTTTCACTTTTTCTCATCGAATGGTAGCACTTGCTCACTATTTTGCATTGCGTGATTTCGGTTGTTTCATTGATTCTTTTCACTGAAACATAAAGAAAAAGATGTCAAGAAACTGTAACTCATACTACAGAGAGGTAAATAATCAAAATATAAATGAATCAATGTAGTAAATTGTACAACAGTATTGATACCAACCCTTTATGTTGTGGATGTATCCTTCCGTAAAGAATTGGTACCCTCTCTCTTTGATTTTCTGTGGTACCTTCCCTAAAAATTTATACACATCCTCATATGAAATGTTAGGCACGGACACAAGACTTCTAGTCCACGACGACTGCGAACCCGAAGCACTTTGCTGCTCAGCAACATCACAGAATAGAAATGACCAGAAGGGTCACTCGTGTCGGCATCCTTTGTTGCAAGTTCACTCGATTTTTTCTGGCGCCGCGCTGTCTGTACATACAGTTCTCGTTTTCAACCGTCATGAAAGGAGGCTAGTAGTCTAGGATGTTGCACAATCGAAGGCGTGTTGAAGCAAATTTCAAAACAAGCTCCCTTGAATATCACTGGGGCTGCACTTTATACCATCATGAAGCAAAAGGAGAGTGAATAAATCACAGAGGCGCTTAGTTCGTTATGAATCGTGAGTTTGGAAACAATATTTAAATTCCCTGTTAGCTAATAATCAATACTACAGACTTCCTACTACAGTTGTGAGATGCGAGACCACCATTGATAGCAGTATTTTCCGGTTATAAAGCAATATATACAGGGCAAGATACTAGTTTAATTCTGGTTCAGATCGTTGAATTTGGTTTCCTAGTCCCATCTCACATTATTGTGTTGTTTTTCATCGATGTGCTTTGTTCGTGCTTATTGTTTGACATACTATCCTCGTTTTGGTGACGCATGCGCGAAAAAACTCACGCTGAATCGATTGGCAAAGAGTGACCCTTCTGGTCATTTCTATTCTGTGGCAACATGCTGTTTTTCTTGTTCTTCTGGTGCTTGATTATCACGATCCGCCATTGTATCTGAAGCTCGAAAGATTTCTTGCCCTGGTGGCCTTGTTTTCATAGTAAGCGGCGCAAGGGTGAGATGGGTGTATTAGACATTCAACAATTAGAAATACAATGAACACAATATTCCAATGTTCTGCTTACTATATGTTGGTGGAACAGCTACTTCTTTGACTACTTCTTCTCCAAGCTTGAATTTTGGGTACACAACATTGTATTGAAGTGAACCATCTTGCAATTGGTTTTGCTGTCTCAAAACATTCTCATTGAAATGACAAATGGCAAGAATATGCCTGAAATGACAAATGACAAGCTATCAAATTAGATATTTCACTGAAATTCAAAGAATCATATGACTCAAAAGTAAATACATATGAAGAAATAGAAGAATACACAGAAGAACAATTTTTCTAAATATGTTAAAATATCCAGCTCTGTTTTAGGTAGATTATTAGGTAGTGACATTCTTGAATGATTTTTTCCTTGAATGACAATGAAAAGTTGAAAAAAAATTGACAGAGACTTTGAAATTTATGAGGAATAGTTGACATATTTCTTTAATACCTGCACTTTGTACCAAGCCAAGAAAAGTGTACCATTTTTGGGTGCGATTGGTTTAAGAGGGAATGAAATGCTTCCAGACAGCTGGTTTGTGCATCACTTGAAAGTTTGCGTACATCCTCAATTACTTGATGGTTCAGAATGATTGTTTTCAGACGGTCATATGGCTGAGTTCCTGTGGAGAATTAGAAAATATTTGGTAAATGTTGTATAAATTTCATTTATTTGCAATATGATTAATTAACTAGTGTGTGCATAAAACACTTAGAAGTTCCTTTAATTAAAATTAAACATTCGAAGAACCTCTTCAAAAAAGAGATGTTTGCAAAAAAGATTAATATATAAACATACCAACATAAATCCAATCCCGTGCCTCTAGTTCATCATGAGCACATTCCTTGTAGATTTCATTAGGATGATTATCATGCTTGTCAGCAACATGCCTGATCAAAGACGTCCACTTTGCAACAATGAGATTACCAAAGCCTTGCTGTGTTGAAGTGGCCGACCAGTACAGGTGTTTCTTTATTGCCTTCATCCAACGTAATAAAATTTCGTTTCCTTTCTCCGGTCCCACAGTTCTAATCTTCTTAGAAATGCCTTTGCAGACATGCCAAAGATCATAGAAATGTGTTGTTTGTGGTTCACATTCATGAATCCATTTGGCAATGGTTCTGTGGCGGTCACTGACAAATATAGATATGTTTGAATTGTTATCCTTAATAAACTTGAATGCACGCTGTGCCCCAATGGCTCCATGTTGTTACTACTACCAGCTTGGTTTGACTGGAAATAAATAGGATTCAAACTTAATTATTCTTATCAACTTCATTAAAAAGTGGTGACAGCTAAATCTTAGAATTTTATCATTATACCACATTTAAAATATAAATAGATGCAAATGAGAAATATATATGCATGGGGCTGAAATTGTGGCACAGATAAATTTTTTTAATGAATAATCATTTGCCAAATGTTTACTGTCATTCTTAGAGTTTTAATTTAACTACTCAATTAAAGCATTTTAGAAGAAAAACTAGGTAGAATGACAATGGCTGGTTTGTACAAACCTGTAACAGTTCAAAATGGACCAATTTTGAGATGCTATTGCAAAACATAGTATACGTTCCATATTTGGCATTATGTCCCATGGAATCAAATCGTTCATCACCTGACCATGTCACGTCGTTAAGATTTTGCAATCTTTTGATCAGATCACTTTGGTACTTTTTCCATTGCATGATAACAGAAGAAAACAGCAACTTGCTCTGATGTTAAAAGTATGTCCTTGGAGAAATGGCAGATAAACCCATATGCTTGAAAGCAAGAAGTATTTGGCTTATTTGAACTTCAGACATGAGAATACCAAAGCTCATCATCACATTTCTCGCAGGATCCTTCCCAAAAATAAATGGTTGGCTGTCCAATTTGTAAACCTTGCTACAGGTAAGACAGTCCTGCACAACTGTTACCATTGAGCCTCTTGCCAGCACTTGAACTTTTGGTTGTTCATGTTTGCAATTAAAACAGAATAGGCTGAATATCTGCACAAGCATGCTGTAGAAAACAACAAATTTTGTCACTGCCCCAATATTCATCCTCAGGCCCTGTGTCACTGTCAACCCTAGAATAAAAATATCATCAAATTATCTTCTACCCTGTTTTTAGACAACAATTGTAGTTCATTGCTGATATGATAAATGGAAAATTAGATATAAACTGAAAGGAAAGTGAATCTTGGGAAGTTAATCTACTTACCAAACTTTGTTATTTTTTGATTCATCAAACTCTTTATCATCATCAGTATCATCAACATCCGCATCATTCTCATCATCTGTAGAAAGAGCTGAAGTTTCTAAGGCCCAGGTTAAACGTCGTGCTTCTCATGCGCCGAACCTAATTGCTGAATTAAGTACATGAGAAGCTCGACGTTTAACTTAATTAAGTTCGACAGAATCGATTAAGTTCGACAGAACGTCTCTGGCTCGACTTGTTCTGCCGTGCCGCACGGCAGTAGCACGACACGAAGTTAAACGTCGTGCTTCTCATGTGCCGAACCTATCGCATAAATTATTTTTAATTATTTTGAACGTTAAAACGAGGTTAGGCATGCGCAGATGAGATAGGAAAAAGGCGCCAACATCCTTATGATCATAATACCATGAATCACATGGCTGGCAGCAGTTCTGCTTATAACAGCTTCATGCAAAAACTGAATAGTGTCAATGAGACATCTGAGAAAACTTTCACGAAACTGTGATGTTGAGTTATGAAAACTTTATTATCTAACAAAATACTCTTAAAAGTTAATATCTTAAAGGTTAATATCTTAAAAGTCAAATTGGAACCATAACTGTTAACAAAGAATAATGAAAAGTCACTGTGTTCAACTCTGTGTTTTCATCTATGATCATTTCTTAGAAGTCTCAGCTAATTCTTTTGCCAATTTGGACTCAAGAGTCTTCCTTATTTGAACTGCCTTGTTATCACGTGCATCAAAAATCTTTCTGCTGGTACTCATGAGAAGAAGGTCACGGATTGTTGCTGTCTCTTCTTTGACTGCTTTGTGGGTCAATTGATACATCAAACTTTGAGAGTGTCTCCACAATCAAGGCAAATATTATGTAAAACTAAACAGGCTAAGGTAGCAACTTTGATTTCGTAGACATTGCCCTCAGACTTTCGCAACAAGAACCGCCATCTTCCTTTAAGCTGGCCAAATGCTCCCTCAATGACCATACGGGCACGACTCAGTCTGTAGTTGAAATAGCGTTGTTCTTTTGTCAAAACAGCATTGGTGTAAGGTTTCATTAAAAATGATTCAAAGGGGACGGCAGAATCTCCAAGAATAAGAGGGGGGATTTTAACAGCATCTATTTGTTGGCAGATCTCTGGAATCATTTTTCCATCTTTTATCTTCTTCCACAAAGAGGTTGATTGCAAAATGATTGAGTCATGGGAATTCCCAGGGAAGCCACAACTTCCCCAAATGAAACGATATTTGGCATCCACTAATGCCATTAAAACAATTGAATAGAAGTTCTTGAAATTGTGATATTCTTTTCGAGAACTTTGGCCACCAGGTGGGCATTTAATGGGGATGTGGCATCCATCAACAGCTGCCCAACTACAGGGAAACTGCCAAAGCTCTTCCATATCTAATATCTTGCTCTGGAATTCATCTTCAGTTTTTGGCATATTATTAGATACGAATTATTCCCAAAGACAGAAAACAATTACTTGGGTGACCTCGTTGACAATCCTTGTGACTGTTGAACGTGCTAGGCCTACCATTTCCCCTATGCTGTAAAGATAATCCCCTCTACCAAGACGATAGAGACAGATTGCCAAACGAAGTTCTGGAGAGATGGGTTCTTTAGTAAGCGTTTGTCTCTCAAGTTGCGGTCTTATTCTTGTCAGTATAAATTCAAATGTCGATCTTGATACTCTTAGTGTTTGCTTGAATCGTTTATCGTCGTAGGTAAACCACAGTTTCTCCCACCAACCTGTATTTCTTGGCAACCTTCTGCATGACCTAACCCTAGCCCATGATGTTGTCAACTCGCCAAATAAATACGTAGCTGCCAGCAGAAACGACCTCAATGTCAGTAGCCTCTGTTGTAGAATAATGGCCATTCCTTTAATCAACAAATTTCGACGCTTACGACGCTTTGAAATTAAACTTTTCAACAGTAAGGTTTTCGCTCTGCGAGTTAAGGCCATTTTGAAAAATTATGTTGATCTTTAATCGATGGCTGTTGCTTGGATACCACCCCGACCGTAATTTTCTGCGCATTAGGTTCGACCATGGTTCGACGTTTAACTTGGCGGCCGCGCTAACGTCGCGCTTCTGGTGAACTCAATTGTATTAGGTTCGGCACATGAGAAGCACGACGTTTAACCTGGGCCTTATTCATGGTAATCCATATCCTCCATGTTAATGTCTTCTGTGGCATCCATGCATGCCTCATCATAATGGTCTTCTTGCTCATGCTATATGTAACAGACAATTTAATTTTTTTCACATTTTATACACAGTTGTTAATGATGTGGGTACAATTAAAAAATTGTCCACTTCTTGTTAATGGCAACTAGTACTTTATAAAATCTGAAAAACTGTCCAGTTATAAAAAAAACAAAAAACAAAGACATGATGACAGGAACCTCAGAAGGAGGGCTAGGGGGGCTTCACCCCCATCCCCCAATAATTTCCAAAATGTACCTGAAACTATACAGAAATGCCTTGATCTTGGTTTTTAGCATGCTTAGCCCCCCAACAAGGTTTTAGCCCCCTCAATCTGAAATATGCTCCATGGGCCTTGTATGCTGGAGCATCTTACCCCCTTCCCTTTGATAGTTTATGAGTATGCATTTAAATTACAGATACATCCAATTAAAACTGGAAAGAGAAAGAGGTGAAGTGTTTCAGTAAAGTACAAAAGTTGTGCGAAAGGGTAATTCTATATTCAATGGCACCTCTGCTTTGAGGTTCAGATTGCGATCCCTTCATTATGTCTAGCATTACAGGCCTACCTAAGCATTGTCGTTTGAGATGTCAGCAGCCAGTTTATTTTCTTTCATTTTCTTTCTCAGCCGCCACAGTGCTTTGCGCGAATTTAGTAACTTTTTTTTCAAAACACTGCAGCCTTGACACACATAGATTAAAGAAGTAGGCGGGGCAGGGACCTCGTCGTTATCACTACTAGCGGCTGTTGCCAATGAATCCTTACTCGCATCTGTTGCTGCTAATGAATGCCGTAGTATCTTGAATAAAAAATTAGGAATTTTAAAATTTAATCTAACTTTGATTTAACTCGCTATAATTCAGTTGAACAACACTTTAGCCAAACAACCAGTGAAAAAAAACCGAGTAGAGTTTGTTTACATTTGCAAATGAATGAGTCTCACCTGTCTGGTACTCCGGGCAGAGGCCTCTTCGCTAATTTTTTCAACAGAATTTGCGATGTCAACAGTAGGAACAGCGTCAAACTTTAATTTGTTCCTTATGCCAAGTTCTTTTGCGATATCTTTATTCATCGCGAAGCAGTTATCTTCAAAATGAACAGAGCAGAGGATCAATGATGACGAAGGGTGCCACTTCAGCCTGTGCCGGCGAACAAAGCTTACCAACTTCAAGTACCTTCCCAAATCCGAATTTTTATCAGGAAAAGTGTCTATAGAAGCCCCTTCCATAAACTGTGTGTTTTTGCAGCTCTGGCCTCCAGGTCCTCCTGCAACACAAGATCTTCCGCCGCGTTTTGTACTAGGTTTCTTGTTCCCGCTATTAGACACCATTGTGATATCTCTGCTTGATCATAACTGTGACGTCACAGAAAGACAATTTTTTCACACGAAAACTATCAAAGTCGCGAACTTTGAGGCACCATAACTTTAAACTGAGAAACCATATAGAGGTTCTGTTTTCAGTTTTGTACTCAGCTGATTGTCAATAATTGAAAAAGGAAATAAAATTTTGGACCATTTTTTCATTGCAGTAGCCCTTTAAGACGAAAGTTCAGGTCATCTTAGATATGATTTTGATCAGATAAAATCACACACAGGACATGAGAACAAGAAATTTTGTTATTTTCAAGGAATATTCTCTATTGAATGATATATTAAACCTTCAAAATGCAAATTTAAACAAGTAGCCAAGATACTCTAACTTTTAGAATAAAATGTTTTACAATCAATCAACATTAAATTAGAGTTCAAGAATCTTGTTAAATAAACCTTGATCTTTTGTAGCATATTCATTCAGGTCATCTTTTTGGCTCAGCTCTGTAGATACCCGTGGACCATTAAACAATTGGCTAGATTGGTGCTGGGCCCTTTGTGTCCAGCAGCCTGATTGCCCAAAGTGGTTCATTCCAGTGGATGCCTGAAAACCAGATGACATCCATTTGTTAGGTTGTGAATAGTTCATAGCCCCATGATCCTGTCCTAAATAACCCATCTGAGCTTGGATTATCACATTACTAATCTGATTTTGTGCTATCTTGCTGGTAGTTGGATCCATCTCAAGAAGACTCTCTGTCACAAAATTGCCAAACATGGCTGCAGCACAATTCTTTCCTCCCTACTTTTTTATTAGCCCTCTGCAAAATTGACTGTGTCAAAACTTTTATGAGGTCAGCGTCATCTTCATTCTTCCTCTTCCTTGAATTCTTTGTTACACCTGTAACTGCTACAATTTCATCTTTATTTGAGGGCTTTGGCTTTGCTGACTCTTGTGTTTTCAGAACTATTAGAGGACTCAAAGTCTTCCTGATCTGGACACAAGAAACCAGTTTCTTCATCCACCTGGTTATTTGCAGCTAAACTATTAGCATCTTCGTGATCGTCCTAAAACGAAATAAATTGACAAAGTCGAGATGATATCAGATTCTTTTTTTACTTTTTCAGACACCCTGTTCTTCAGCAGAATGGCTCAATATATCAGCTGAATTTGAGTTGAAGTGGAAATACTCATGCTGTGTTGGGGCAATTGATGGCAAACATATTGCCATTCAGCAGCCTGACAAAAGTGGCTCAGAATTCTTTAACTATAAACATTTTAATAGTGTGTTGCGATTAGCATTGGTAGATGCCAATTATAAGTTTTTATATGTTGATGTGGGGGCAGCAGGGCGTGCAGGAGATGCTGGAATGTTTAATAACTCAACATTAAAAGAAGCATTACTTAACAGGTCTCTTCATACACCACTGCCCAGAAAAATAATGGAAAGCTGTATCCATTATCATATTATTGGAGATGATGCATTGCCAATGAGCTTGGCTCTCATGAAACCATACCCTCACAGGCATTTGGAAGAGGAGAAGCGAATCTACAACTAAAGACTGTCAAGGGCAAGAGGAGTAGTTCAATTTCAATTCAATTTTAAGTGTATTCTAAGCTTAATTACAATATACTGATCTAGTCAAACAATTTATCAAGATACAATTCCAGTTATACTTCAATACATACAAGGTTAAGATATTTAAAATAATTATTTGTATCTATAAAGTTATAGCTGAATGACACATGGAAATAACCCATAGGGGCTTTCGAGTCATGTGCCATCTTACATGAATTTTACCCGAAGTAATTATAAATCAATACACAATATTAATAAACAACAATAACATTTTTTTTAAAACTTTGATAAAAATTAAAAAGTTGGTTTCGAATATGATAGTTAAAACGTTACTCTAATCTATTTGTTTGTGGGAAAGGGGGAGGGGAATTAAAAAGGGGATAAAAAAGGTGGTGGAATGCTTTTAGACTTTGTTAGAGTTCTTGTTTTTCTTTGTGTGCCAATAATAAAGTATATGTAGTGGAAGGGGGTACTAGTATATTGAAATCATAAATTTTTTCAAGGCTTTAGCAAAAGTTGTTTTTGATCCTGATTGTCTGATGTCTTGTGGAATGGAGTTCCAAACATCTACACCAACATTTTTTATGAAATTTTTACCAAATTCTGTTCTGAAACTTGGTTTAATAAAATTTCCTGAGCTAGCATATCTTGTTTTGTAATTATGAGTATTTTTGGCTTTTTTGAAGAGTTTACTGATAGAAGTTTCGGCTATACTTTTGTTAATATCATACATAAATCTAGCACACTTTAGTTTGTAACAGTCTTCAAAATTTGAAGTGTTTAGGCATTTAAAAGGGCAGTTTTAGAGGCACTACCCCAGTTTAAGAGCCCATAAAGAATGTTTGGTAATACAAGAGCATTATATATGTCAAGCAATATTTTTTGCGGTGCAGAATGTCTTACTTTACTTAGGATCCCAATGCTTTTTGAGATTTTTGTATTTACATTTGAATGTGAATAGTTTTAGTTGAAGAAATTGCTCAGAAACGAACAGTTCCTACCATTGTCACCAAAAAAAATTTGTAAGAAACTTAAAATTTCTGAAGCAGTTTCCGATATCATAAATCAGCAGAAAGGTACACTTCCGTTTCCACCAAGTGCCACATCAGAAACGTTGGCGTTTCTTACAACAGAAACGTTGGCGTTTCTTACAACAGAAACGATAAGAAATGTAACATCTCCTATGCCATATTTACAGAATAAATTTACGTTTCCAAAAAACCCCAGTTTCTTACTTACAGAAAACTTCTGAAATTTAATTTTTTTATAGGCAAATGATACAGAATAAATTGAAATTTCCAATAAATTCTAGTTTCTTACCTACGGAAACGGCTCAGAAATCTATCTTTTTTATGCAAATGATACTGAATAAATCCGAGTTTCTATAAAACCCTATTTCTATTATCCTTTTTTTACCTTTGGAAACGGCTCAGAAATTTCAGCTTTATCTTATAAACAAAATATCATATTTATTAAAAAAGCTGGGCAAGTTGAGAAAATATCAGATAAATTTAAAAAAAGATGTATCAAACTCATTTCCTTGAAAATTATCAGAACATTTAATGGAGAAGAAACCAATAATACTACTAGCAATAAAATAAGTTTATATTTTATACAACTACGGATAAGAAGAGTGGACTGACATGACATGTATGGACTGTAATGCCAAGTTAAGATAAATCAAAACCAATAGATGAAACTATTAAAAATAAAATGATGGAATAAACCTATTTGATTAAGTTCTTATTATAGAAAGAGTTCTTAAAATTTACCCATAAATATGTTAGCATAGGAAGGTGCGCATACTGTGCCCATTGCACATCCTTTCATCTGTAGAAAGTTTTTGCTATTGAAAGAGAAGTTATTACTTGTCAGGATGAGGGTTAGGAATTTGGTAATCACTTCAGGATCTGTTTGTAGGTTACGTTTGTTTATGGGCTCTTGTAAGGTTTGTCTAACTGGTAGTACCCCTTCGTTAGTTGGAGTATTGATGTACAGTGATCTAACATCCATAGATATTAAAAATGTATTATTTGGGACTTCATTTATGTTGTTGAGTTTGATGATAAAGTCATTAGTGTCTTTGACGTAGGAAGTTAATCGCCCAGCAATTGGTTGTGAATGATAGTCAATATACGAGGAAATTTTGCTAGAATGACAATCTATAGAACTGATGACTGGTCTTCCTGGGTTTCCTTTTTTGTGAATTTTTGGGAGTAAATAAAATCTTGGTGTCTTTGGCTTTTTGAATATGAGTCCTTCTCCTTTTTGTTTTAATAAGTTGTTTTCTCCTACATTTTCACAAGCTTTATAACATCGAAACAGGTAAAAAGGCATAGAAAATATTTATCAGAATATATTAGAATACATAATAACGACCAAGTTTACAGACAACAGGATTTCGAAGATAATTAATAGAGAGTGCGGGAAAAGAACCGACCCGAGCGAGGCTCGAACTCACGACCCCTGACTTTGTACGTCAAGTGCTCTACCGCTGAGCTATCGGGTCGTGCTTTCAAGCCAACACCCAAGGCCGAGTCATTCACCCGCACTGCCACTCTCTTTTACCAGATACACAGGGGAACCATCGCAGCTCCATCACAAAGTGCAGAGGACCTGAAGAATGAGAGAAGACTGCCCACACCAGGAGGGCCATCGCAGCCCCAACACTGGATAGGGTTGAAGAAACCCCAACACTGGATAGGCCTTGGGTGTTGGCTTGAAAGCACGACCCGATAGCTCAGCGGTAGAGCACTTGATGTACAAAGTCAGGGGTCGTGAGTTCGAGCCTCGCTCGGGTCGGTTATTTTCCCGCACTCTCTATTAATAATAAAGACCCAACAAAATTTTCCCCTAAAACGTCCTTACAGGTAAGGCAAGGGTAACGCATTGATAAAAGTTACAATTTGTATTTACTAAGCAGCTTGCATACTTAGAATAAAAATAGCTGCATCTAAATCTACAGCAGGAGTTGATTAAAGATGGAAAAATATTAAATGTGTACCATGATTCCAATTCTGGGAGTCTGACTGTGTACATGCTGTGTCACGACTTTGTTTTCATCACTTCTGTAGGCCCACAAAGCTACGGCTTCCTGTTCCAGCTCTTTCCTCGTGTATAACTAATCAAAATCGATACTTAAGTTGTTCTCCAGAAACAATGAACAACTAACGGCTTCTAGTCGATGGAAAATAACTGAGAGTACCATTACTTTAAGTGCTGAATTTGCGAATTGCCGTCGTTCTATTCGGTTTGAGGTGAGACTATCTGTAATACACTGTGACGTCAAATATACATCACAGTGTCACCAAACCGAAACATTTTTGCAGGTTTATTCAATTAAATTGTTGAAAGGCAAGAGCTTATATCTGACAAACTATGGAGACTTTTGAAAAACGTATATTAAATTCTTGATCAGCGGGTTCGAATCCTTTAGATTAGTCAGTAAAATGCAATTGCAAATTTTGGCTGGAGAGACCCTTTAAATGTAGCTGCACGTAAAAGATACTTCAAGAAAATAGCTGTTATAAAGAACTAAAATATTTAGGATATCGCAGCAGCATGATAGAGTTTAGACCCACAGCATTATCTGCCAGTAATGTACCTTGAAATAGTGAACTACTTCGTTTTTAGCTCAAGTCCATTTTACTCAATGAAGGAGTTCAAAAACTGCAAAAGTTTGAAATTCTATGGACGATTTGTTTCTGGATGGGTACAAAAAGTCAAAGTCTTGTTGTTTCATGGCAGCTTAGACCAACCAAAATCGATTGTTGCTGTACGTGCCAAAGTCAACCACAGCCAGTGAATGAGTGAGTGGCCAGTTTATGGATGGGTTATTTCTAGTGAAGAAGGCAAAGTTATTTCTGGTCATTGCACATGCATGGCAGGACTTGGAGAGACATGCTCTCATGTTGCTTCAATTCTTTTTTATGATGAGGCAGCTGTGCGAGTAAGGGAGACGGCAACAGTAACTCAGGAAGCAGCCTTTTGGAAACTTCCATCTGCTAAAAGGCCTGTTCTGTATGCTCCAGGGAAAGAAAAGGACTTCACAACAGCTTCACAAATGAAGAGGCAGTTAGATGCCGATATTGAACGTAATGTTGAAGCTGGATCAAGTTCATCAGTCCCTATACCTGTCGAAGTTGGTAAAGAAATCAGATATGCAATGTTTCAATGACTTCTTGAATAGCATATAAAGATAAAAACCAGCTTTGCTATCTGTATATCCTGGGTATGCTGAGAAATATGTCCCAAATGTCCTTCAAGAAAGATATCCTGCTATATTAACAGAGTTTTTTGACTTCATGATGATGAGTTTACCTTTACCAGAGCTGATAAAAGTTTGCAGCAGCATGTCAAAAATATAGCTCTCGCAAAAAGTCAAGCAGAGATGGCTGATAAAGAAACCAAAAACCAGTCAAGATCAATAGAATGCTTCTCACTAAAAAAATTAAATCCAAGCACAGATAGCTGTAGCCCAGACTAACTCGTGTGACTTTTCTGTTTGGACTCCAGTTTAGTGTCACCTAGAGAATGTGCCATGAGATGAAGAATTTTGGCAGAAAAATATTCAGAAAAGTTATAATGCCAGAATTATTTGGCTAGTACTTCAGTAGAAATGTAACTGAAAATGCATGTTATAATCTTTCTTATAGACATTATTATTCTAAGCATTATGTTATATGGATATTTTAAGAACAGTTGGCTTTCTGTTGTCCTGTGAATTTGAATGTTACATCCCTTGTCAGTTTTTAAGAGCGATATTAATAAACCATACATTGTATCACGGTAAAATAGCCTGAAGGCAGAATAGACATGACTGTTGCAGAACACTTTCTTTGGTTTCTTTTATATTTTGAAAGAAACTTTGTTTAAAGCATGGAAGAAAATAAGATAGGTGCTGCATCAAAAAACACATAACACTTGATGCTTTTGACAAATTTCAACCGTCTAAAAGGAACCAAAAGCCTACTGGAAGTTGTAGTTATCTTTAATTAGTAGAGGCAATCAAACATAATTTGTTTTAGAATTTGCTTTGAGCCGCATGCTTTTTGTCAAGAAAACCCAAGGTAAACAGAGTGCAATTAAAAAGTGTGTTTGCTCAGTTCACAAGCCAAAGACTTTTGAAAAATTCCATTGTCACAAATACTTCCAATAAAGCCATTAGTTTTAATGTTTGACAAACAGGTTTACAGCACTTTTTCCCTTGTTTGCTATGTTTTTTGAATAAATGTTAATAAATGGGGGAAAGTGACATTCCATTTGTGTTTTTGAACTGCCAATTTTTACACATTGCACAAGTAGCGAATTATAACAAGGCTTTCTGAACAAGGATACAAAGCACAATTAACCTTGGTTCTTTGGCGGTCTATGAGTTAACACACTTTTTGGAGATCATAAAAATATACCCAAGTGGGTCAACTGTGAAGTGAGAATCGTAATAGGATTGGAGGTTTGAACAGGTTTCACGGTCTCCTGGGTAGAAAAAAGATTTAATTGCGTCTTTAGGAAGAACAGAGAATTCTTCAAAGTCATGCATCTCTACAGCAACCTTGGCACAGAACAACCAAAGTTCTGAAACTGGGCGGAATGCATAAAGGGAGGGTCCATTAGCAACTGTCTTAAACCTCAAAGATTGTCAGGGTAGTATAGTATACTTATTGGTTGTTAAGAAAGCAATGTTATCTTGAAGAGAAGGCTGAAAAAGATACCAACACCATGGATTGATATAGATGAAGGTGTTTCTTGGAGTTGCCAATGCCCAATTTGGTAAATTTATTAGAAAACTCAAATTGAGATTGCAAGAATAAGGCAATGCATCAATAATTATATATTCAACAATGTAAGATACAGCAGGATGCCCTACTACAAGAAGGGCTTTATTTACACCAAAGGGTTTATTTGTCCAATGCATCAAGCAAACTTGGGCCAGTGTAACCCTGTAATGGTAGGTTTTGCAAGTAGGGACTGCCAGTGAAAAATATTTTTGCAAGACGGCATACTGTGGCACCAGAATCAAACATCATGGGAATTTGCTGTCCATTTAATTTTCCTGTTAACCAAAGCAAATTAGGTTTTCTCTGTGGAAAAGATTGAGATTCTTCTTTTTGGGAGGTCAATGAAGCATTGCCCGCTTTCCCAGTATGACCCTTTACTGGGGCCCCAAAAGTTTCCCGACTGTTGAGGAATATTGGCTTGCTGCTTGTAAGCTAGGCAAATACCTTGGCTACGATTTAGGCCATGGCAAAAATAGCACTGAATAGGTTGCTGTCTGTCTTGCCTTGCGTTTTGAGACTGAAAATCCCTGTCAAAATGCGTTGAAAACCATTGCCTGATTGCCTACGGTCGCTCTGCAGGGCAGGAAAAGCTAAGGCACCATGCTGATGTTGAAGTTGCTGTGACGGCTGAAACGGAAGTCAACAGTTGAGCCCATTAATTTGGTCTTGTTGTTAATCAAGCTTCCGCATTGTGAGTTGACTTTGATGCTCAAATTTGCTGGACAAGGCAAGAATGGCGTCCAGTGCTGTATTAGATGGATTCGCAGCAGTTAAAACAGCATCAGAAAGCCCAGTGACAATAGCACTGTTGATTGTCCCAGAATGTAAAAAAGATGAACTGATGCATTGCCGTAAGCCTTGAGAAAATCTTGATGGGTAATTTTGTCATTATACGGGTTGGTGCAAAAGATGAAGATATTTCTGCTAAGTGTATTAGAAATCACTTGTAAAAACTTGCGTTTGACCGCATGGTTTATAATGTCAGTTTTGGCTTTTGGATTGGCGGCTCTGAATAACTGTAAAAAAATGGGTCATGAATTGTTCTTCGCTTTCATTGATCTAATGAATGCAGTGCTCAAAGGCAGTCATGTGAGCTTTACGAATGGTTTCTGAATTGAAAACTGCGGTGAGTTCTTTCTTAAGCTCACTGAATTTCTGAGGACTGCCTTTTTCATATTCAAATTGATCTATTAACACGGCCATTAACACAAAGCATTAGAATTTGGCCAACCATGAGGTCGTCAGATTGGAAGAGGAAAAACACAACATCTGTCAAAGTTTCAAAGCCATTGTTGCAACATTTCTCTGTGATTATTATGTCAAGACTATGCACCTAGATTTAATTAGATCCAAGTTAAATAAATACATGTTAGTTTTGTTCAACAGAACAAGCTGATATTTTGTGACTTTTGTGACAAACAGAACAGTGACTTTTGTATAAGTTTCTCAACATTATCTTCAGTTTGATGACAAAATGTAGTCATTTGGGTCCTATATTTGGGGTCTTTTGGTACAAAATTACTATTTTCATCCTTACTCATGGCCAGGTCAAAATGATTTTGAATCTTCTCAATTTTCCCCACAAAGAAATCTACAAATTCATTAGCAAGCTGCAGAGTAGAGTCATGTTTAGGAAGGGGAGACTCTGTCTTTTTATTCAGCATATTGTTCAGAACCTTGAACAATTCTTTTGTACTTTGTGAATTTTCTATCACTAAATTAGAATAAAACGCTTTGTCTCACTCTTCTAGCAAGTTTCTTAGGGGCCCTTTACATGAGACCCGAAATGAACTCATGCCAGCATGAGTTCGTGCCGGCATGAAAATTCGGTGAAATTTGCTCGCCGTTACATGAAACCCGACATGAAACTGTCGAATTCTTTCGCATGATATTCACGTGACTTCGTGCTTCTCAAAAAAGAGCGGGAAAGTTTAAGAGTAAATTTTTAAAATGGCGGCAGAGGATCCAAGTAAACTTCTATCCTCATTAACTTCATGCCGGCACGAAAAAACGACATGAGATTTTCGTGCCGGTGTCATATGCGTTTCGGTAACCTTATGCATTTCGGTCCGGGTACTCAAACGCATGACCATTTTGGTTATGCAAAAACGTACCCAAGCATTTAAACAATACGGTATCAAAACGAATGGTGGAAATTAGCATGCAAAACGGTCCGGGTACTCAAACGCATGACCATTTTGGTTATGAAAAAACGTACCCAAGCATTTAAACATAAGGGTACTAAAACGAATGGTGGAAATTAGCATGCAAAACGGTCCGGGTACACAAACGCATGACCATTTTGGTTATGCAAAAACGTACCCAAGCATTTAAACAATACGGTATCAAAACGAATGTTGGAAATAAGCATGCAAAACGGTTTGGGTACACAAACGCATGGCAATTTTGGCTATGAAAAAACGTACCCAAGCACTTAAACATTCTGGTACCAAAACGCTGACTACAGACCCAAGGGTCTGTGGTTCGAGTCCCTGGCATGACCAAACTTTCGACCAGAGAGTGGAGAGTCGCCAGCTCTCTGTAATTCCAGGCGAGGCATCACGAGGTGTGGTCATATCGAGAGGAAGGACCATGACACTACTCGATAAGCATAAGCTTCTCGGTGTCCTTAAAAACTACCTTCGGGTGCTAGGTAGAAACAAATACAAATAACATTGCACTACGATGAAATCACAGGATTTGAAACACATTGCGTTTCACAATGTTACACTTTTGCATAGGGTACCAAAACGCATATTACACCGGCATGAGTTTCATTTCGGTCAACACGATGTAATCACAACAGTAGCTCAGACCAGCACCCGACATGAAACTCGTGCCGGCATGAAAACTTGTGCCGGCATGAGTTTCGTTTCGGGTCTCATGTAAAAGGCCCCTTAGCCTAAGCTTTTGTTAAACAAATTTGTCTCTATCAACAGCTGACTTTGTTCTCCTCCATCGTCTTTCAAGTCGTCTCCTTTTCTTATTTTCTTCCCACAGGTCACCAGTGAAGCTCCGGCGCTTATTTCGTATGGTTATTATTTTTTCCTGCTCAGGTGCATGTTTATCAAGGATTTTACATAAAGTGCTATCATATGCCGTAATGAGGGCATCAATGTCAGTTAACTGTTGCAATGATTCAAATTTGTCACCAAGATCAGAATTAAACTGCTCAAAATCAACCGTTTCAGGTGGTCAACTGGAAGACCTAAAAGTCAAAGCTTCAAGGACCTTAACTAATATTTTTTACAAATTTCTGAAATTTCCAACAACAAAACGTTTTGTGACACCAAATTAGATAAGAAGCTTAAGACACCCATTCCACTAGCCCTAGTTAAAACCAAAACTTGTTAAAAGTTATCCATTTCTGCGTTGCATTCCTACTTACCCACTTGAAAAAGAGTTTGAAACGCGTCTCAGAGTGGGTCAGTTTTAACCTGGTAACTTTTGACCGACCTGCGAGTTAAAGAGCCATGGCTAACCGGCAGGCGTTGCTTCAAGATTAGCCATATCTCCTTTCGCTAATTACTTCTTGACTATCTAAAAGTCACGCCTGGCCTTAATGTTGTCTTGTTGGGTAACATACTGTATGGAACCGAATTTGTTTGCAAAATGAACCGTGGGGCACAAAAAAAGAAGAAATTGTTTATTGTTCAAAATTGACGTTTGAAATTTGGAATACACGAAAGATAGCACTATCCCCCGAAGATTGAGTACTAACAGGCAATGAGTTCGCTCTACTCCTTCTGAATCGACTTGGGGACAGCAGCATCCAAATGATCTCATCGTCAGCTTTAGATCATGATTACCACAAAGAAATACCAAAGGATGGTGGTAACAAATCATAAGTATCTGCTATTTTAACTTTCATTAAAGATGCCAAACTTCTTCTGCTCTTATAAACATTTTTGTATGTATGAAAATGTGAAATGTTTTGTCATGCATCCCGCAATAAAGTTTAGTACACACACACCAAACAGCAGTACCTATGTGATATAATTATAAATATCAATCACCCTCATAATTTCAATGGTGATGATAATCATTTTGCTTTTAGATCTTTGCATCCAACTAACCAACAAGAAATCAGAATATTTATAAACTTTCTGTGCTTAGGCATTTTTCTAAATTACTTTAAAATTCACATTAATGAACCTAATTGTTTATTATTAAATATATGTTTACCATAGGTTACTTGAATCGTAAGTTCATAACCAGCAAGCAAGTCATTGGCAGCATGAAGGTTTCCTTTTACGAACAGGTTCTTACAATATATACTGGATATATATTTATATATAAGCTAATCACAAGAAAAATATTGTATATATCAAAAATTTATTATTATTCCTTGTAAATGTTGACAACTCTGTTATAAGGTTTATCAACAAATATTGAAAAAGGCATTATTAGGAAATTTTAAATTTTTGCTAAAAAAACAAATTGGAGCTTGTTTAATGGTAGAACCTGTCATATGAGAGGGATACATACCCCTTGTTTACTCTTTTTTCTCGTGTTATTGTAAAAATTGAAGGCTATCTGTGTTATATATGTTACCATCACTATATATATCTAATAGTAACAGTTTAATAAGACAATAAGCTTTGATAATTACCTGGAAGCTTGCAGGTATGTGACCTCTTTTTTAATAGCTCGATAGGCAGTCTGTACAAATTAATCCTTTATCTTCCTTCAGCCTTTTTGCATAAATGTCCTAAAAAGACATTCTTTGGATCTACTTTTCCTTGAAGAATGACAAGATAAGAATACTGCCCCACAAACTATGCTGGCAAATTTCCTGCCTTGCTTTTAAACAAGGAGCGGTTAAAGGCTCAAAATTGGTTTGAGTTTTATTCTAGCAGCATAATTTTTTGACTTCCTGGAGGTTTCTCAAAAAGGAGATCTCGCTAAAAACCAATCATGAATACTTGAAGTTTTCCTTAATTTTTATCTGTAGTAAAGTATCACTGATAATTTTTTCGATGCCAGATCAATTAATGAATATCTTCCACATTTGACTTTTTGAATATCTTCCACATTGGCTGACTTTTCCGTTTTCTTACATGACTTTGCAGACATGATGAAAGCTTGACTGCTCCCTTGCAAAGCAAGGCAGCTCGTATATATTTTTTCAGGTCTGGGGCTCCTGAAACAATTTTTACAACCAATATTATAAAGGAGTATTGTTATGGTTGTTGCTAAGGAGAATCCAAAGATCTCCTTCACTTAAAATCTAAGATAAATACGTTATTATGAAACAAATTAACGCAATTTCACAAAAGATGCTGAAATTAGTATTCTTTGATTTAAAAAAAGTGAAAAAATGTTAAGGGCATGTTTTTTTACATTTCTTAATAGGGTTCCTACCTTAAAGGAGAACTCACACGCAAAAATATCCTACCTTGAGGGAGAACTGATACACAAAAATAACTTTGGCTTATTCGATGCAGAATGTGTGGCTGACTTAAAATCAGCTAAAATTACCATTTTAGATTTACCATTTTTCTGATATTTGCACTCAGGACCGTCGAGAGGGGGGGGGGGTAGTTACCAGGGGACCCGGGGCCTTGAGGGGCCCGTAGAAAATATGTTTTGTATTTTTGGCTATGAGTTTTCACTTAGCAGCATTGGCAGGGCGGGCCCATGAACAGATAGATATTCGAAATTTAATCTTTCAACACGGAATCAACAAGCTGGTCTATAATGAGGACCTTTTCTTGTTAAGGTTTATAATTAAAACATTGACGATACGATCATAAAATACTTCTCTGGAAGCCGAAAAATTTGATTGCACTTACATATATCTACTTTTAGGTCAAATGTTTTAGTTATTGCTTGTTTGGACTTCCTATAAACGTAAAAGTCAATCTTCCATTTACGGCGTACACCAGAGAAAAGCACATGCGAAGAACCAAGACAAATCCATACGCTATAAAAGTCTTTATCAAAATCACTAAGCGGGATCACGATCCAACCAACCCCTGCGATGTCATCTTACAGGCACAAGTATGGTGGTCAGAAAAGGCAGGAAAAAAGATGCGAGAAAAAGAAGCAAAGAAAGCCTCTCGCACATTGTTTGAGGTAGGTGCTTACAAAAGAGACAAGGAAGGTGATTCAACTTTAAATAAACCTGGTGAAAGCTCTGTTCAAAGCACTGCTGAAGAAGAAGAAGACACAAACGGCTTGGCTGCTTCGGTAGACCATGACACCACAGAAAGTAGAGAAAGCACTACTGATTCATCATTAAATCAAGATACTGTTCATAGTGGATCATCTAGTTTTGATGTCGGCACATTGACCGGATTTCCAACGATAAAGGAGTTAGAAAAGGTTGTTAGAACTGGTCATTTGCCTCATTCTCCAGAGTTTCCCAAGGATTGCGACGGCGACAAATTCCAACAACGTTCCTTAATGTGAAGCAGCAAAATGGGGAGGTAGTAAGACGAAGCTGGCTTGTTTTCAGTCCTACAAAGGCTGCACTCTATTGTTTGCCATGCAGGCATTTTGGGCACACTATTAATAATGGTTCAAAATCAAAATTGGCTTCTCCTGATGGTTGGAGAGCGAACGACAGCTGGAAAAGATTGTGGGAAAAGATTAAGGATTTCGCCATGAGGAAAGCAAGAAAAGCAGTTTTTTAAACATTAAATTAACTCTGATTTTTAAAACTGATTTGTTTTAATGATTTGTTTTATATAGTCACTAATTACATACAAATACAAACCTTAAAATACAAATTCAAGTGTTTCAGGGGCGTTGATTTCAAAATTCATGCCTTTTACAGTCCATCTAACTGCATTGCTAAGGGCGTAACCCAAAAAAGGTTTTTGCAGCCTTCGACTGTGGGGCCCCATGACAGTCCCAGCCCTGGGGCCTGGCCCGTCTCTCGACGGCCCTGTTTGCACTTTTATCCATCAATTAATCACAGCCTAGATTCTGAAATTTCCCAAAGCGGAAACAAGCATATTGTCAGAAGTTGTTAGAATTCTTGAGTGTCGTCGCAAGCCAGTCTGCAGAGCATGACAGAACTCGATGAGACCTCACGCAGGTAGCACAAAATTTCCGGCATGCAGTGCGTGCACACCTGATTTTTCGCATTTTGTGGGCGGTTTTTTATGTTACTGTAACATTCACATTTTTGAAGATTGTTGTTGTTGTTCGAAATATTTGAAATCTTGAAACGTACTTGAATCGCAGACTGTATGCTATGTTTGACTATGAATTGCAGTATGAATGTGAATATGAATCGAAGTTAAGTCTGAATGGTACCTGGTAAGTCTTTTCATTAGACTTGGAAATGATGGAAATGATGGAGACGAAAGAAATATCAAGTAAAGGGAAGATATTTCTGTTTTGATCAGAGCCGCACTAAGGACTTTGGGGGCCCTGGGCTCACTGGTGTTATGGGCCCCTCCTAAGTATGCAAAGGTGCTGAGAGAAGATACTTGCAGACAGAATTAAAAAGGCATATGATCAATGGATTAGGTTAATATATAACTAAAAACAAACAAAACAGAACTACAGCAAATCTCGAAAAAGGCAAACAGAAAATTGATTTAACGAGTTGTAAACAAGTAAATAGGTTCTAAAATTTGTGTTTTCTTGCCTTAGTAAGTGCAAATTTTCTACTAAGTTTTTGAACATCTAATTTTCTTAAAATATCCGTATTGGATGCCATCAAACACAGTGCCACGTTTCTTTCTTGTGACATTGTTGAACGAAACTGGTTCTTAACTCTTTTCAAAAAGGAGAAGCTTCTTTCTCCAGAGGCAACACTGCAAGGCAATCTTAACAATAGCCTCAAAGCGATCATAACATTGGGAAATGTGGCTTGGGTATTGTTATTCCTGACAAGATTAAGTAAAAACTGCCCAGTTGATATTTCTTTAAGCTCTTGCTCTTTCATTCCTTTCCCTCTGCTGACTCTTTCTTTCCCTTGCGCTTGTTTTTTACATTCTCTCACTTTGGTTATGTATTTCTGAAGCGGTTCCTTAGCATAATTGAAAAATTGCATCATTTCGTGCTCCATATCATCATCAAAGTTCCCTGGATATGCATGTGTTAAGGCCTTGCACCCTTCTGAAATTTCTTCTGTTCGTAATGCACAGATAAACCCAAATCTCTGTTCAATAACTTCATAGCTAGCTTTTCGCATGGCAAGTTTTGTTTGTAAGCTGTCGATGATGGGCAAATACGTGCCAATGTAAAATTTCTCTCCACCAACTAACTCCACTTCTTTTGTTGCACTTTCGTATGCCAGTCTCGGTCTTTTCTTTTTTCTTTTCATTCATCTTTGAATTGCTGTTCGGTGCTGTCTAGAAACGTTTTGGCCTTATCAAGATACCGTTGGTATTCTTCTCTATTTCGCATCCCCGAAATGAATAGCTCAAGACTGTTCAATAGATCGATTGCAGAAGGCATCGTCAGGCTCACTGTTTGAAGTGACAAGTTACTTATGCGTATTCGCTTTAGAAGATCATTCAAAAACACAGCCATCAACGCAAACTCCAAAGATTCGAGTTTTTCTGATAAGGATGTTGCATCATTTCTAGTGGACAATGTTTGATCTTCATCAAGTGCAATTTCATCCAGAGTTTCTTTTATAGAACTTGGTGCCAGAACTAATGCTCTTATAGCATCATGTCTTGCAGACCAGCGAGTATCACATATCTTTTTAACAACCAATTCACTTTTGGAGAGCTTTGATTGCATAGTGTTCCAGCGATGCGTGGAGGCTGCTAAAAATAAATACACCTCTTGTACAGTTGAGAAAAAGGATACTGCTTGTAAGCAGCATTGGGCTGCAGCATTTCCCACTAAATTTAAGGAATGGCTTGTGCAGGGAACATAAAGGGCACATTTGTTAATTTCTTTTATTCTTGCCTGAACTCCAAAATATTTTCCAGACATGTTTGACGCATTGTCATAAAACTGACCGCAACAATATTTAATATCCAGTTTTAACGAGTTCAATGTTTCAATGATAGCAGTTGTCAAAGATTCGCTTTTATGAGACTTTATTGGCGTAAAAGTGATAAATCTTTCCACCGGCTCTCCATCTTCGATATATCTTAGTACAATTGTTAGTTGATCAATGTGAGATACGTCCGGAGTAGAGTCCACAATTATCAAAAAGTATTTTGCGTTAGAAATTGATATCAGAATTAATTTTGAACAATTTTTTTGCGGTACAGAATTTGAAAATGGCTTTGAAAAAAGCAAACATTTTACAACATACTTAAAGCTTTTTCGTCTGACACTCCTCAGAGCATAAAACGTCAGAATAGGTTCCGAAAAAACACGTTTGAAAAATATATGTCCAGTAAGATGGATCGGTTTCGAATTCTGATACTCATTGCAAGACTTGCTTGTTGTCCACTTCATGTTCATTTACACTAGTGCCTTCTCTGGAATCGGCATTTCCATTTCCACCATGTGTTTCATCTGGATCAACTACGGCCTCATTAACAGAATTATCAGACGTATCATTGTCAAAACCTAGGCTAGTATCGTCTTTGTCTAATTTCTCACTAGATTGATTGGAATTCGATTCTCTTTGGGCATCTCTTGCTTCAGGTTTAAACCCAAAGGTTGATAGCTGTGGGATTGACTTCAAAACCTTTTCATTTGATGCTTCACGATCTTTTTTCAATTTCCTCTTTTTTGCTCCACTCGGATATCTTTCACTCGTATTGAAAACGTAAAGTGTGCATGCAGACAAGCCAAAAATTAGTTTTCTCAAAAAGGAAGAGTCAGTGGCAAGTTTTGCTCGGCTTTGTGTTTGAAAAATAAACAGGAAATATCTTTCTCAAGGGCTGAATAAAGCATAGAGTATTGACACATATTCTAATATCAGATTTTGAGAAGTATTGTTCACGAGATGAAGTGATACTACGCAAATAATATGTTTAATTAGTCAGGCTTGCCACCCTCATATGCCAACACGTCGGCTGTGATACTCATTATGGACCGCATGATGTTTGCTTAGTTTCTCTAACACAAAGGTTCGTTTTCTTAAACTCCATTTCCACAACTATTTTAAAAATCCCTCAGAAAATTTGGGGCCCCCAACTGGTTGTGGGCCCCTGGGCCCGGTGGTTAGTGCGGCCCTGGTTTTTATCTCCGTGGTGTCACTGATGTGTTGAGCAAACTAATGGAAATGATGAAGACCAAATAACAATCTTTATATCGATTTATTTGGTCCATCACAAAGTGGTGGTCCCCACCCACCAAAGGTTTGCATGGGCAAGATGAATTGAAAGAATTTAAAGTCATAATGGAAGATTTAGAAATTGAAGAGACATACAAGTATATTTATGAGGATAAAGTTTGCACTGCAAGGCTTGATTATCCCTCAGTATTTTCAGCCCTTTATAGAAGTGAAGAGATTTCCTTGTTTGTTGAGAGAGAGTTGTGCATAGCCATTTACATTGCTATGGCCATGAGTAGCTCAGAAGCAGTAGTAGAATCGTATTATTCTGTCATAAAATCGCAGAAAAGGGATGGTGGACACAATAACAGGACATGGTGCTTTTCAAACCCTCTCCAGTGCCATAAAACATTAAATAAAGTAGCAGCGCTGTACCTTGATGGAAATGCAGAGGTTGGGCTGCCAAAACATCAGGTTCATCCTTGAAGATAGAGGAGGTTACTTAAAGAGGATATGACACGAAAATGCAAAATTTTATTATAGATCAAATCCTTGATGCTGATTTCAAAAATTAAATCGAAAAATGATTATCTGCCCTACTTAAACCAGCCTTTGGCTAGTACGGACGACGAAGGCGATGATGGGCCTAGGCCTAATGACTGAGAATAACCGGAGGATGAAGATGGGATATCTCCAGAAACTTTTCGCGAAAGACAGACGGGGAACCTAAGTGTAGATCAATGGTGAGTGGTTTTTGTTTTCGCTGTTTTCTAAATAGTTCAAATTATCCACCCTTTCATGTCAGTACAACGATACAACTGCAGCTCGTTTTTAGGTATGTGTGCGGCAAATGCTCAGCAGGGAACTTGGAAAGTGCCAGAGAGTACCGTTGCTGCCATGAAGTGGCACCTGCTTATGGAAAAGTCGTTTTTAACGGCGAATCTGATGAAATAAAGTGTGTGACCCTTCATTAAGACTAAAGGCCTTTTACAAATATAAATGTCCTTAGAAACGTTGGTCCATTGCTTCAGAAAAAGGATGGAAAGCCCTACAAGAAAAGGGCAAATGTAACAGAAAATGAGTATGTACAAAGTTTTATTGTCAAGTTTAGGCTGAAATAGATAGCAAACAAATTTGATTCTTTTTGTTGATTCATAATTGATCTCTTTTAATGAAAGAAGTATGTGTAAATATATAATATAGTATATACTAGTATGCTAATTTATAATAATAAACTATCATTTTATACTGATATTACATATATTGCATAAATATATATATATAATAACTAAACTTTTGTTTCACAAAAAGCAGAAACGTTATAAAGAAAAATGTTTTAGAAAGACCATGGCAAAAGACAATTTATTATTTTTCTGGAACGCGTTTCATCCTTTTAACGAGGAATCATCAGCCTATTTAAATATCTATGTGAGTTCTATGTTAATTTACTGTAGACATCTCTAATTTGAAGTTCATTTACTGAATATATATATATATCTAAATATCTGAATATATATATACATATCTAAATATAGTATATAAATTTATATATGATATATATATATACACATGTATATATTATTGGTATTTTTTTTCTGTATCAGGTATCTTCGTGCAGTTTCTTATCGCTGGTTAGCACGCTGGATATTTGGATACATGGGATGGGACAATACACGGCCTCTGCCTGCATGCATTTATCATAACGTCCATGAAAAGTTTATGTCTAACCAGAACATTGGATATAAAAATGCAGAAGAACGTAACTAAAAACATAGATTATCTTTATTCAATTAGCTTTTGTTATATTTAATTTCATGCAAGTGTATATAATTCTTTAAGTCATTCTTTGCATAAAGTCTTAGAATGTCCTTTCATCAATTGGCCACATTTTTTGCATGAAGGGGCCTTTCTTTTTGGCAAACGATTGATCATTTATCAGATTATCTTTATTAAATTAGTTTTTATTGATCATTTTCTGATAAGATAAACATTGATTATTAAATTTAGAATAAAAAATGGCAAAATTTTTCATCATACAGTTTTAATGATTAATCAACAAAACTTTAAATGAAAATGCAAATGAAACGTTATTTTCTGGCCTCTGTTTAAATTAAGTATATTACCTGAAGGGTATAATGGTTGAAATAGTGTTCTCCTTTTTTTATATTCTTTTACAGCCTCTTTCTTACTTTTTGTTCTTTCAAATCTGCTCACCAAGGATGCAGGCATCTTATCAGCATACCAAATCTGGCCAAGTTCTTCTTCGTTTGATTTAAATAAAAGTTCTTTTGTATGCTCAACGTAATCTGTAATAATTTTTTTGAAAATATAAAAGCAATTATTTTGGATATTAAACATAATCTGAAATAATTTCTGTAAAAATGTATAAAACTAATAGTTTATCTAATATATTTAAACTAATATCAGTTCTTGAAAACTACAATAGCATTTCTCATCTCCCATTTCTCAGGGCAAAATATGAATTGATTTTCTTTATATGGCAAGATTATGTAGATTATATGTTGTATGCTGTCTACTCACTGTAAGATGGAGGGACTGGAACAGGTTTTACTGCTTCTTCACCAAGTTTATATTTAGGATAAGAAACTTTGAAATATTCCTTTCCATTTTTGTCTTTTTGTGCTTCCCTGTGCAGGTTTTCGTTGAAATGTGAAACTGCCATTATATGCCTTGGAAAAAATATATCAGTTCTTTGTTGGGTATTTGGATACATTTTCTGTTTGATTCATAAATGAAGTTTAGTTTTATTTTGTTGATACTGATACAAATAAAAATTATACATTTATGTAAAGTAGGCTGTGTTTTTGCTAGGAATGGCATTCAAATACTGTTGCACACGTTGGCACTTTCTTAAACTCTCTAGAAGTACAATTTACAGGAAGCAACAATATCCAAAATTTACATTTCAGTTATTTACTCAGTGTCGACAAATTTTCTCAGCAATTAATTTTCTCCAAAGATAGCTTGGCAGGTAGTAAAGATAGTATAGTGAAAAACAATACAATGCACAATGCTCAGTAATTTTTAATTAATGATTGGTATCTCTAGTCATAAGTACCTGCACAGAGAGCCAATCCAGGAGTAATGTGTCATCTTTGGGTGCCATTGGTTCAGTGTAGAGTGGTAACCCTCGAGACAGCTGGTTTGTGCATTTGATGACAATTTTGCAATGTCTTGTAGAAGGCTTTGATTCATTAGAATTGGCTGAATCTTGTCATATGCAGTAGTTCCTGTTGAATTACATATATTTAATACTATTATTTTATGTTAGCTGTTAAGGAGAAGTATACAGGAAGTTTAACAATCAGCACAATTGTTTATTTTCTTAGGTTTCAAAATTGACGCAAGACCATTTAGGGATCTTTAATGAAGGAGGTGTGCCTCTATTTAAAAAAACCATTAAATTATGAAAGGGGCTACATTTGTATAAAATGCAGTGATTTGACAAAATTATACAAACCATTGAGAATCCATCTACGTTTTTGATCTAGTTCTCCATGTGCAAACCTCTGAAACAGTTTGTCTTCGTGGTTGTTGTGCTTGTTCTGGATGTGATTTGAGAAAGCCTTCCATTTTGCGACAATGAGTTTCCCAAAACCTTCCTTTGTCGATGTTGCACACCAGTAGAGGTGGTTGCGGATTGCTGAACACCAGGTACCCAATATCTCACAATTTCTCTCCTTGCTAGCTATTGTTACCTTCTTGGTTAAGGTCCGTGCAACATGCCAAATATCATAATAATGATGGACATGTGGTAAAGACTCCCTTATCCATTTGGCCACTCCTCTGTGTCTGTCTGATATAAAATTGGAGACCTCTATCCCGGCATCATTTAGGTAGTCTAAACATCGCTTAGCACCAAGCAACTCCATATTGGAACTACCTTTGCATTCATTTGACTATACAGGAAATAAAATAAAGAGGGTGAAAATGTACATCAGTTTAATTCAAAGTTGAAATTGATGTCAGGTTATTAAACACATAAATATGAAGATACAAGTTTATGGTTGATGACTTATAACAACAGTATTCAATTTTGTCTACAAATAGACACAAGACTTGATATTTGACTTTATTAATGATTTTTTAATGCTAGATATTTGATTCCATTTGAAAACAATCTTTTTAATTAACTTACTTTAAAAATTAAGTTTCTATCTGTTTGGCTTTTTTCATGTGGCGTGTACCAAATCTTTCGAAATAAAGAAAGGAAATTGATAAGTTTGGGCTTTCTGTAACAAGTCACTTACAAATAAATTAGATTGATAGAAAAAATGGTTTATGATTTTTCCATTACCTGAACCAATTCAAAGTGTATTATTTTTTTTATATTGTCACAATACATCATGTAAGTGCCATATTTTGCTGAATGCCCCATCAAATCAAATCGACCATTGCCACATAGGACAATGTCTTTAAAACCATGAAGCTCAGTCAGCAATGATGCTCTATATAGCTTCCAGTGACGGAGAATTGCAGGGAAAACAAACTTTTTTTGATGACGGAAATAAGTATGTGCACTGTAAGTGGCAAGGCGGAAGTGTCTGAAAATTAATAGCAGTTTGCTGATTGATGCTCCTGCTGTAAGAGTGCTGAGACTAAGCAAGATGTTACTAGCTGGATAACGACCAAGAACGTATGGTTTTGACCTCCATTTCCAACAGTCTTTCCCACACTCGTTGCAACTCTGATAAACAGTTACCATTGTCCCATTCTGCTCCATTCTGACTCCTGGCTTAGTTTTTTTACACTTGAAACAGAGGATTGAAAAGACTTCTAGTAGCATTGTATAAAATACAATAAACTTGGATTCTTTTTCTGGAGTTGCATTTTGGTCAATTCTGTGATAAAGATACAAAAAAGATATTAATGCATTTCCCTGACATTCCCTATATCACATAAAAATTATAATTTTGTCAAAATATTATACAACATATGGAAGGGAAAAAAAGACTTTTTGTTATTTGTTGCTTTACTAATGAAAAATTGGCTCAGCAGAATATGTAGCATTGCCTCATTTGTTGCCTCTTTTTATGTGTATCATCATAATCATAATCATCAAAATCAGTCCCATCACTATCTGACATGTCACTAGGAGAACTGTCTGCTCCATCAACTTTCCATTCGCTGTCCTCGCGCTCTGATAAATTTTCATTTGACTCTTCAGCAAGAAGTATATCCTCAACAGGAATAGGGTTACCGCTATCTTCCTAGAAAATAACAGATTAATAGATACGACTTATTGTACTGGCATTTCCAAGCCTTCTCAGTGGGATGTGTGTACAGAACCCCCATCTCTTGGGCATATATCCAGAAAAGGCTCATTGTCCTTGGCTTCAAATTTCTAACTATCACGTTTTTCTAGATGACAGGGTGAAGGCCCACTGACTTTTTGCATATATAGTTTTAACGAAGTTACTTTGTGAAAACAGAAATTTAAAAGCTCCAGGAACAGTCAAAAATTGATAACAACTTGAGTCTATCAGTTGAATCAATACGAGGCCATCCCGCTTTGCCGAGATGAACTCTGCCTCATATAAATGCAATTAAAATTCATCCTGCCTAGGCGAGCTGGCCCGCCTCATATAAACAGGCCCACCACAGACATCTAATTTTACACATATACATATTAAAGTTGAGGAAGATATTTTCTCTTGTTTTCATTGTTTTTGGTTTTATCTTCAGTTTAGTTCATTACTTGTTTCTAGTGTAATTAAAATTGCAAGCAGAACATTTGCAAAATTCCTGATTTGACCTATCTAGATTGCCATGCGCATAGGGGCGAGCAAGACTTACTTTTTGGGGTGTACTTTTAGCTTCTGTAAATCACCATCTTCGTCAGATGTAAATCATTTACATCTTCGTCCTCTGCCTGATCATGAAAGCTTCGAGCCATGCCAGCTTCGCCTGGTTCCGCGTCTGAATTATCCTTAGAAAAAAGACTGGTCTGTTCTTGCAAGGCAAAAATAGCAGCAACTGAAAGCTATTCCCCTTTACTTTTGTCAAAAGCTGACGCCCTTGAGCTTGTGGCGAATAAAAATATTCGCATCATATGTACTTTAAGTCTTTGCTTTAATATCATTACAAAATATAACAGAATAAAATAGCTTCAATTTTTTTACAGGAACTAAAAATGGTCCCCGGCCCCGGGGTAGTTGCCCCCTGGCTACCCGCCTCCCTCTCCGTGGTACTGACAATACCACTCTCATGGTTGATTGCAATACAAGTCTCATAGTGCACTGCAGCAGATGTAGTTTCTCCAGGAACTACTTTACAATTTCTGCCGGCCCATTTCTGTTTCTCACATTCAGTAGAAGTTTGCTGAGTTCTAGATGAACCTCTTGAAAGTGGCTAGAAAGTGTAACGCAAAATTATGACGCCAAGTTTAGCGGCCTTGGTCAAGCTACACTTTGCATCCAGCCACAACATGTAGAAGTGTTTCTGGAAGAAGACAGAATTCACAGTCAGATGTTTGACTAAGGTTACATTTTAGCAGATTTTTACGAGTTGGAAGAGTGTTGTTAAGATACATACTTGATGGTAAAGTTAAAGATGTTACAAGGCAAATTGCTCTGGGTACTTGACCAAATACGAGGGTTACCCCGAAATTATTGAGATTTTCAAAATTCGTGCCAAATCCAACGTTATAAAACAGGTTTCCTTAAACTTACACTTTTTTAAGCGTTTTTTGCAAATTCTTGTCCCTTCCACCCAAAGATATCTTTTTAACAAACCTTTAAAAGAGGGGACTCTCGCTTTAATTTTCATTTTCAAAATGGAGCTTGAAAGACGCGATTTTTGCACAATGATATATTATGATTTTAAAAAGGGATTAAAACAAGAGGAATGTCTACAACAACTAGTTGCAACTTTTGAAGATCGTACACCATCAAGGGCAACTGTTTTTCGATGGTTTGCAGAATTCAAACAAGGGAGGGAGAGTCTGAAAGACGAGGCTGTGGTCCCCGAAACTATAGCTGCTGTAGAAAAGCTACTCAAAGAAGATGGCCTAGTGACCTATGAAGTGATGCAGGAAAAAGTTGGCATTGGATCGACAGCATTAAAAAAATTTTGCACGATCATCTTGAAGTGAGAAAGGTTGCAGTTCCCTGGGTACCCCATTGCTTAACATAGGCACAGAAAGAGCATCGGGTAAACTGGTGCCAATTTATGCTTGAAAAGTTTGATAGTGGAAGGTCCAAACGTGTTTAAGACATCGTCACAGGTGATGAAAGTTGGATTTACCAATTTGACCCAGAAACGAAACGCCAGACGTCAGTCCGGATCTTTCTAGGGGAGCACCCACCACAAAAATTCAAGCGCTCCAGAAGCGTTGACAAAAAGATGGTCGCTACTTTTTTGGAAAATGGGCCACGTGGCAACGATTCCTCTTGATGATCGCCGCACAGTTAACGCAGATTCGTATGTAACCAGGGCATACAGAAAGTGCTAGATGCATGGCGAGAAAACTGGTTTGCGCGGGATCCTATGGCACCATGACAACGCATCAGCTAACACTGCAGCATTGACAGTTGACTTTCTGCACGAAAATTCCATTCAGTTAGGTTCAGCTTTTCCAGTGAATGTTTCAGTAGGAAGGTAATTGTAGCTCCCTGGGATGGTAAGTTTTGAGAGAGACGTTCTTTGTTGTCTGATTTGACAGCCTTTAGTACCTCTTTAGTGTTACAGCAGATGTCGTACTGTAGGTTCTTGCCATGACTGGTGTTTTCCACAGGGTTTGAATGTCACAGTTAGGAAAAGATTTTAGGGCATTGCGACAGACAGTCTGGCATTGCGTAAATTTGATAGAAGGCAGTTGTAGATTAAGGCCAAACTGATTTTTTGAGAGGATTATTCCACTCAATGTTGCAGAAACAGGAATATCAAGCCACTGGTAAATGTAATTGGAAACAAGATTGTCTAGGTTTTGGACAACCTAGGTCTTTGGTAGATCTGTAACAGTAAAATGCCATGAAACTTTAGACCGAACATAACAATGGTATAATAGCAGTTGTTTTTAGGATGGAGAGGTAAGTCATCAATATCCTTCATAAGAGTAGCAAAAAGAGACACAAGTTTAGATTTATGATCTTGGTTCTTCATTTCAAAATCAAAGAAACGGCCAAGATACTTGAAGTAATCGCCATTTGAAGGAGTCGACAGCAGGTACTATTTGGTTACAGATGAAAAGTTTCGGTTGAAATTGAAGGGATTGAGTAGTGTTTCTTGACACACATTTGTTAACCCTGATTATGAAGTTCGCCCATTGGCACCATCTGCTAAAGCAGTTTAATAAGAGTTGGTTTTCCTTTTCTCCACTGGTAACAACAGCAGCATCATCAGCAAACTGAAACCAGTGAATTGGCTGAAACATACAGTCATTATCATCATGTGGGGAGAAACCAAGCTGCTCAGATTTATCTGATTTGATGTATTGTATGAGGCAGTCACCTTGAGTGGGGGCTGAGGCAGTCACCTTGCAATACGCCGCGGCGAACGGGAATTGCAGTGGTTTGTAATTTATCGGTTATGATACAGGTCTTAAAATCTAGATATAGGCTTGTGATTGAATTTCCGAAGGTATCTGATGATAAGCAAGAATAGCTGGTATCAGCTTGTGCTGAACATCGCCAAAGGCATTTTTGAGATCCAGCAGAGATACCACTAAAGATCGTTGCTCAATGTGAGCTTTATTTATTAAATGGCTCATCATTGCTGTGTGCTCTAATGTACCTGATACTTTTGAGGTGAAGCCTTTTTGGATTTGGTGCTCGATGAAGCCATTGTGTTTCAGAAAAGTGAAGATGGAGTCACGTAAGCAAGAAGCAAAAGTGATTGGCCTGAACTTTGATGGATCATCTGAGCTGTTTTTTTTAATCAAGGAGGCCTTTTTCCATTCGGATGGTACCTTACCTGAAAGCCAGACAACACAAATTATTTCAGTGAGAAAAGAACAAAGATAGGGATTTTGTTTGAAACAGATGATGGATATCTTATCAAGAGGACAGGGAGAAGTAGAAGCTTTCATACGCCTTATGATAGAAGTAATGGTTTTGTAACTAGGTGGCTCTAGGTCAAATGAATAAGATGGTTCATTGAAAGTAGGGATCCATGAAGGAATGGTGAAATGTTTGTTCGGTGCGATGGCAGAAAAAGATTTGACAAAGTATTCGGTACATCCTGCAACAGAAAAAGTTGGAAGAGCTGAAGTTTCATATTGTAGAGTTCACTTGACGTAATTCCAGAAGTTCTTGGTATTGTCACGGTCGTGGTTTGTTATACTGGAAGATTTAGTGGGTGAGATGTGTTGTTTGATTTTATTACGAAGAAGGTTAGAGACATATTTGATTTCAATTAAAGGAGCATAAGAATGTTTCAAAGTTCTGAGTTCTTTTTTTGAATTCTTTGCTGTGAGATTGGCGTGTCTTTCCTTGAGATCTTTGTTGCAGCATTCGATTGTTCCACAGGTTTCTTTGAAGTAGTCGTATATTGTTTCAATCATTAATTGGATTACAGGATCAACCGTTGACGCATTGACAGAAACATTTGAAAAAATGGAGTGGAAATATTTGTTAGCTAACAGCCATTCCTGGTCAGACATTGGAAGACGAATTCCAGGCTTGTTATCAAAATGATTCTCAGGGGGAATTTCAGCATGACTATCATTATTCTCAAGGTCAGCGTGAGTAACTTCATTCATGACCTCGAACAATTGCTCTTCATCAAAGACTTTTATGACTCTGCAGTTCCTTTGATGGATGCGGAGGCCCTTTATCCCTTTGCATGACTAGCCGCAAGAACATTTCACACAGCTTTGGTTGTTAATAGCTGTATCGCGATTTCCAGAGTCAATGAGAGGAATGTTGATGTTTCCACTGGGACCAGTACTGCCAGTTTGAGTCCTTCGCTTGCAACGCCATGCATGTTGGCCTAACGAACTAAATTCCTTTCCACAAAACGAACAAATAACGAATAAAATCAAAAGATAAACGATAGAAGAGCAAATCATTGTTTTTCCACAGTCCCCAAACTGTTATGCATCGATTTGTAGTGAATAAATTGCAATAAATTAAATCCAGGCAAGTAAGTGGCAGTTAAACAAGAGCCGTGTACTGGATCGTCTGCATGCTACTGCTCAACGACCGTATAATAATAATAATAATAAAAATAATAATAATAATAATAATAAAAGTCGGATTAGCTGAAAAGCTCCACTAATATCACACCACCTTTGACAGAATTCCCAATTTACTTGTAGTTTGCAGACATCCTGAAATAATCAATTTAGTAATAACATTGCTGGACACAATAGCCTAAGCAGATCTAAAATTCGCATGATGCTACTGAACTTCTGACGCTTTGTAATGAGCTCCTGCGCACTGGAATTAATTATTTTGGTTAAATCAGATTTGAATTGTTCCGATTTTCGATTCCACCAAATACCCAATACATTTGACTATTTATCCTCATTTGTTTTGATTGAATTTTCTTCAGTTTTAGATACATTACTGCCCAATACAGTGAATTTTTCTACACCATTTAAAACTTTCTCGGACTAGTGAATGCGATTGAGTAGACCTTGATCAGTTAGGGCCCATTTTTACATGTTAAAACCTCCTTACTCAAAACAACGCTTAAGTTTCTCATAAACTCTGAAGGCTTCCCTTTCAGATGCAAATACGCATGCGTAATCATCTACATGTAGAGATTTAACAACATTGTAAATGAATTCAGGATCAGATTCTTTGTATGCTTCTAAATGATACCTTATAATTGTGTTTAAAATGAATGACAAGCAAGTTAGGCAGCCGAGCGAATCTGAATTTTGACAAATTTCGGATTATCAAGATTTGAGTCTTCTATCCATAAAAAGCGCAAAAGATCTCTTTACTTTTGCATTCTTAATCATAGCAAAACATCGAAAATGAGTGAGATCAAGTTTGGTCCAGGATATGAGCATTTGTTTAAGCACGCTTCCCCTGCAGCTTTAGAGCTAGCATCATAAACTACACGCAATTTTGTAGTTTCTCTTTCCTGTTTAAAAACATCGGTATGCAGAATGTAATGTTTGGAACCTGGATTGGTGTCACTTTTTTCTTCAGCTATGCGCTCAATTTTGCCTGAATTCAATTGCTCTTTCAAAACAGCGCTATATTGAGCCAAAAGTTCAGGTTTGGATTTCAAACGATTGAGTTGCGAATTTGATCGAAATTTTGCAACATTAAAGTTGTCTTGAATTGCTGGATGTGACTTTTTAACTGGTAATGAAAGTTCATATCATTTACCATCAAATGTTTTTTTATCATTCAGAAGAGCCTCAGTTTGAAATAGAGGTTCATTTGATTTGACAGCTAAGTTTTGGCGATTCCCAAAATTCCTAATTAATTGCACATCTTACCGCTAATTGAACAGCATCGCATGTTTTTAGTGTGCCCTTGTTGTTACCAAATTCTTTGATTAATGTTTTGCTTGTTTTAACAGTGGAAGTTGAAGTGCCACATTTGATTAATCTGGAAGGAAGCCACATGAGGCATATGTTTTTTATATTTTTATGTTCTTTTTTGGTTCATTGCACTGGTTGGTAATGGCTGCCGTAAGTTCACAGAAGCCCAAGTGGTGTTGCTAGAGCAAGATTATAATGAAGGATTTAAGTCTGTTTAGAAGAAAAAGTTTGGGGATCAAATCCAACGCCTTGCAGAGAGATCGGGTTTGGAAGAAGCAGTCGTGAAGACTTGGATAAACAATAGAAAGAGAGGACCGCCTCCTACTTGTTTCCCCTCAGCTAGCCAAAATAATTGCAGAAGCGATGTAAAAAAGGTTTTGAGGGCACCACCCGTTTGCCGACATCCATTCGGCCTCAATCTTTTTGCTGGAGAATTGTTCTCTAAAGGTAAGTAGGTGTTGATCTAGTAGCAGTTGATTCTTTGTTGTTTTAGGCTCTTTGGGCTAGGCCTACATATAAAAATTTGCTTTGTCTTTTGTTCCGTCAAACTTTCGTTCAGCTGAAATTAGGACCCTTTCTGACAGAATCTGATTTAAAGCTTTTTAGCATATAAAGCCTGGTTTTGGCATAAACATCTGTTTGGGTTTGTAACCCCGGTTTGTCAAGCATTCCAGTAGTGGTCTTGTGCGATATTTGAACGTTTCATCTTCAGAGAAGATGCGTCACATGCCCTTACATCACCCACCACCCTTCACTACCCCACTTCCAACTTCCCATTTTTTCTCCACTGCGCAACATTCACACCATTCAACATCCACCAATCCAGCATTACTATCTCACATTTCAAATTCATTCACTCGTTTGTTTTATTTACTCTGATAAAGCTTTGTATGCCAGGGCCATAAATTTTTGTTCTGAATGATATATCCCTAAGATATGAAGAGTAGCTGATCTTACTTTTAGAGTTGAAAGGCATGTCAAATTCTGAAAAGAATGTTGATGGAAGCAAAAGGTGGAAGAACTGGGTGAAGCTGAGAAGATAGCATGGAAAGAAAAAGCAAAGCAACATGATAGGCCAGCATTAGAAGATTTGACTGCCAAAGATAGAAAACTAATTGATGCTACCCTCAACAGAATAGACCAGGAGGTACAGTTATTTAAAAATGTGTTGAGTAAGCAAAGTATATATAATGTAAACAAGTTGGTTGGAGAAGAGCATCTTTAGCACTTTATGACCGACTTGATCACCTTTTATTTTTGCAGATGCCAAACTTAAGCCAATATGGTGGCAAAGGTGTGGCCTTGCTGATGTTAACTCATGACAATAAGATGGTCATGTGATCAACAATTGGTGAAGAAGCATTTTTATTGAAAAAAAGAGGCATACTGAAAGAGTTTGCTTTGTTTTCAAGTCAGAGTTTGCTTTACAAATAAAAAAATTCATCAAATTAGGCCAGTGTAGGGAAAAATGCACGCTGTGATTTTTGGATAAAAAATGTGCACCTATTTCTACAGCACTTTGGAGGAGTAACCAACAGTTTGAGATATGGCATGATAAACCAAACCTTTGATGATAGTTTCAATGAGTACCAAATCACAAAATAGTGCACTTTTGTTTTTCATTTCATTTACCTCACAATTTCATAAGCGAAGGGAAAAAATGCGCACTGTAAAATTATGCTTTTCCTTAGAGAAGAGACTCTTATTATATGCCGCTTCTCTAAATAAATGGGACATGCAAGACTGATTTGGAAGATTTTGGATAAATTTCTATTCATAAAACACGGTTTTTTCATAACCGGACAAACTATTACTTTCTAAAAGACTCCAACTCATTAGAGCCACATTAGAACGATTTGCCTTTCTGAAAATTCCAATCAAAATACAGATCGAAAGACTTTCATGGAATATACTAACGAGTTAACTTAATCAATGATTCAATTTAATTTAGTTATGGCATTTGAACAGTAGGGGGAAAAGCAGAGAGAGTAGTTATCAGAAAAGAAGAAAACTAAGTTATCTCTGAGAGTTGCGAGGAAGATATTTCTGAGAGTTCAATAGACTCTAACAGCAATATAAAATAAATGAATACGTTATTTCCGAGAGTTCAATAGACTCTAACAGCAATATAAAATAAATGAATACGTGGAAAAAAGTTGAAGAAATTCAGGAAGGGCAAAAAAGCCAGAAGGCCAAGGACAAGAAAGATCTTTTCTATAGCATGTACTACGGGGGGCATTTACTTATTCATCTGCTGCGTCAGCAACCTACAGCAACTATAAACATTACTTATCTGTATTAATAAGACTTAATTGGGGTTGCTCCAAATGGAGCAATTACTTTCGTAAGTCAACGGTTTCCAGGTAGCACGAATGACAGGAACACTACTGATGAATCAGGAATAATATCACATTTAAAGGTTGGTATACCAGAAGAAATATAAGATATGAGCTTAACAACATCTTTATGCATAAAACTTCTTTTGTTTTTTGATTGGTGAAACGTTTTATTACTTAGTGTCTCTATATGTTTCCAAAGTTTTATAAATGTAATGTTTAAATGTGCTTGTGTTGTTAAAACAAAAGGATGATTTTTTGTTCAGTTTTTTGCATTATACAATCAGTTGGGTAGGTTGTTTTACGCCTTATTCTGCTATATAATTTTTTCAGGCAGAAGACTTTATACTTGCAGGCAAGTGATTTGTCATCCATGATTTGCTTCCAAAGAATGTTTTTTTAATCTACCTGCATTTTTGAGAAAAAAAACACAATTTACGGTCGAAGAAGCTGTATATTTAAGAAAAACTCCACGTAGAGAGGAGTTTTGAAAAATTGCAAAAGTACAAAATCGTTTGATATATGGGTGCCTATTTTTGTCCATTTTCAGACAAAAATGTGCAAGTCTGTGCAGCTTTGGTTGATTTGAAAACATCTATTATTGCTGGCATTTTGCAAGAATTTAATGAAAGAGCAAATGTCGAAGAAGGAGTTTCAATGCCATCACAATTTCCCATTTTATCAGGGAATTTTTTGTTCCTTGGTGATACCAATAGAGGCGCACTAACAACTTTATCTAATCTGCATTTTTGATAGGGCAATATTTGGACACCGGGTCAGAGGAAGAATAACATCTTGGTACCTCTGTTCAAAGATAGCAAACCAGGAAGATTTTGGCTGGCTGCTTTTATGAAAAGGAACAACCTTTCTCTGAAGAAGGCAGAGATGATCAGTATGGCTAGAAAATCAGCAACAGGAACCCTATTGTAATATATAACTTTTATGAAAAAAAATGATGAACTGGTCAAGAAAAAAGGATTTCAGCCTCGTGAGATATGGAATTGCGACGAATTTGGTCTTCAAATGACACCTAGCAATGCAGAGTGATTGGGAAAAAAGGCTAACGCATATTCAGACTTACATGTGGTCCTGGAAAGGAAAACACAAAAACACTTGCAGTTTGGAATGCTGCTGGCCATGCTCTCGACCCACTGGTGGTTTTTTCTGGAAAAATTCTACAGTAAACATGGCGAGGAGAACGAGCACTGAAGGACAAATGGTATGGAGTTCCAGAGAAAGGATGGATGGCAAGTGAGCTTTTTGCATCTTGGTTTGACTTGTTTGACAAAAATGTCACAGAGCGTCCACTGCTGCTTGTTTATGATGGCCATCTCACTCATGTGACTCTGCCAGTTGTAGAGAGGGAAAGATCCGAAGATATTACTATTGTCAAATTGCCTCCTCATATTGCCTCTGTTTCGGACCACTAAAAAGGCTATGGGGACAGAAGCTGAATGATTGTGTCAGCCAATGGGGTGCACGAGAACCAGTAAGAAAAGCCCAGTTTGCCAACCTATTATCGGAAATTTGACATCTTCTATTTATCCTCAAATTATCTTCTCGAAAAATCAAGGCTGGGTTTGAAGCCACTGGGATTTTTCCTGTCGATAGCTCCAAATATCCAATTTCACGGCTGGATGCCAACATGGTAAACCAGAAAATGCCTTTGAGGACCTGCTACACAAAGCAAGGACCTGTCCAAAAAAGCACCATCACCAAAGAAAATGTCAACACCAAAGAAGACATTTCCACAGAAATCAGCATCCTTTAAAGACCACGCTTCACCAGATTGCCCACCGGTAAGGAACTTGGTCCTGTGACAACAAATGCTACAGAAGGAAACCAATTGATTAGATCCTGGATTTTTGTCAATGACTCTTTGGTTGTTGCTACAGACTCTTCACTGTCAACTTCAGCAAGTTTCGAAGAACTTATTTTGTATAAGATTGAGGACTTGTCAAAAAAGGAAATCAAGAAGCGAAGGAAGATTGACCTGAAGACAAGAGTTTTGACTGATGACGATTTTTACCAAGCAATTAAGGAAAATGAAAGGGAATGAACCAAAGAAAGGAGGTATCAGAAAAAGAGGAAGACCAAGTAAGAACACTGTTCAAGGAGGCGCAGAATGCAACATCTCAGCTGGGAAGCTATCTCAGATGATTCAACAGATAGTAATGATTCCCAGAGTGACTCGAAAGCGACAAATGATGAAAAAGAAATCAGAGAAATACAAACAGAGCAAAAAGGCCAGGAAACTGAGGCAAAAAAAGGGAACACTGAAGAAAGTTTAGCTATGGAGATCAGCCTGATAATGGAACAAATGGACGATGACAAGAATAGGTCTTTTCTATTGCGTTTACTACGGGGACAAACTTTATTGGCGGAAAGTACAAAAAACGTTTGTACAGGATCCTGATGACAATGCTGAAACAGTAGAGATGAACTTCCTTTGTTATTAAGGTGATCGATTTGAGATTTTCCTAAACTGCAAGATGTTGAAATCATAAAAGTGAAGTACCTGTTTCTTGGCCCATGTCAGCCATCGCAAATCATCAGTGGAAATGAAACAAATTCAAAGAAGATTCAGCTGCACACTCACGGTGTTGAAACTATTCTTATTAGCTGCATTAATAGCTTATTGACATATCTTTTTTTCTATTCAGTTTAAATCCCAATTTATGAAATTGTTTATAGGAAATATCAACATTCTTTGGTAATTGAGAGGTGCGCAGTTTTTTGCCACATTTGCATATTTTTTCTCCTTTTTGTGGATAAAAAACGCGCAGCAGTTTTTCCATCTTAAAATAATCTCTTGAAGAATGGGTAGCAATTTTTTGTTGCTAAGGGAACTTATCAGGGCTACTTTGTAACTAAACATTATTTTTTCCCAAATTTGTTAACAATCTGGGGGAAACCAAAAATTTCTCAAAATGCGCATTTTTCCCCCACTGACCATATATAAAATTTACAGATAAAAGTTAAAAACTCAAAAAAACTCCTGGTTAAAAAATGACAGGGATAGCATTAAAAAGGGCAATACAACCTTGTTTACATAATGGTACCTCCAGAGGTGTTACCGAAAAGAAATGTGTTCATGAAAAATGAATTCTGTATCCAAAACTTGGAAAAAAGTTATTCTGGAAAATGTTAACTAGAACCTTTCCGTTGGCTGAATTTGGTTTTTCAATAAAATATATAGGGGCTATTCTCCTGACTTTGTAGATCATCAAAGAATTTGTCTTTGATCTTATGTTTGAAACTATTGACATTTTTTGCAGATTTTAGTTTTGAAGGTAGATTGTTCCAAATTTTGGACCAAGATATGAGAGGCAATTTTGTGCAGGGAATCAAGTGTTTATGATTCATGCTAAGCTTTAGGTCCAGGTATCGTGCACTAGTGTAAAAGTGGGGGGGGGGACTAAACAGGGCGTGACCAAATTTGTTAGACCATGTCCTCAAGAATGCCGAAAACCCCTCTTTTTAGAAAATACTCGCTTATTTCTATCAAATTAGCTGGAGATATTAAAGGGTTTCCAGTCAAGAAGAACTGCTACTACATGGGAGTAAACTAACCAAAGTTGCGTTAGAATAAACTTTCCAAAAAAATTTGGAACCTTCTTTTGCAGATAAGTAGGGGGCTATAGCTCCTTCTAGCCCAATGGCTACTCGGTGCTTAGCTCACACATATGTATCTTATTTTTTCAGCAGTTGCCTGTTTTGCGGTTTTCATAATAGGCAATCACAGAATGGGTTTTTCAAAAAGCGCAGTTATTATTTAAGTGCAGGCGGTTTTTTCTCTAAAACAATTTAAAATACAAAAGAACTTTAAGAAAACACTCATGCTCAAAACGAATATTTTTTTAATAATATCAAGGCTGGAAAAAATGTATAGCATTCTTATTAAAGGAAGAGTGTACAGCAGCAGTGTTTCTTAACAAAGAAGCTTTCTATAGTACTATGAGCATGTGTTTGTATAAGTAATATATATTGTTTTCTATAAGTCATTTAGGAACAATATTTTCACTCTCATTGATAGGACACAATCACACTTTAGCAGTGCACCAAAAAACTTGGCTGCCTCTGCATAGTATTCTTCCTACGGCTGCTGAAGTTCCCCAATTATAAGGTTGGTGAAAATACATAAAATAAGATAGATAATTAATTTTTTTCTATTCATGATAAACGGCATTTAGTAGAAATTTTCAAATTGTTGTGTATTCTCAGGCATAATGGGTGGCATATCATTCGCTCATTCCAACATTTGAACTGTGATTGATTATTCAAACCAAACACTGGAAAGGTCTAGAGTGCCTAATTTGAAGATAACTAGCTACTTGTCGAAGATTTTCCAAAATACCTTTTTAGACACAGTTCTAAAATACAAGGTGCTGTTAAGCGGTGCTCTGGTGACTAAAGTCGTAAGATTATGATATCAATATGACAGGAACTTCATATTTTTAGGTGGATTACATTCCAGATGGAAAGAAACCTGAAAGACAAATGCGACTTATGGCATCAAAGTTGAAAAGTGACCTTCAGGCTGGAAGAAAAATCAACTTCATTAAAGTGTATTTGATGCTGTTGCCTCTAGAAAACAGCCATTGTTTCCATACTCTTCGCTCTGAGGTGCGTCATCAAGTATTTTCTCTATGAATTAGGGATGTCGCAGGCGGGTGTACACCAGAGGTACCTGACGTCCAGTTTTGAACAAAATATATCTTTTTGAAGAAGTGAACTTTGAGGACATTGGAAAGTGGCACTTCTTTAGAAACAGTTTGCCCTTTCTTTCTACGCCCCTGAAACGCTGAAAATGTTTGCTAACCTTTAACTTTGAAATTGTTGACAGTTTGCTTATAGACTCTTAAATATGACTCTGTTAAATTGAAAAAATTTAACAATATATATAAAAAATGTGGTGTTTTGCTTACATAATTGAGCATCCATTGTCATCATTACTACATTTAGGGGGCCAACATCAGAGAGACGATTGACCTCCAAGTCGTGGATAAAATTAAGGAGCTGCACAAAATTAGTGTAAAGCCAGTTTATAGATACAGTTTACCGCTGTTCTTCGTTTGCGTCATATCCAATGTTGGATATGGGCAATTCCAGAATTATGTCGACCAAAATTTTTAAAGTTCTTGATTTAAGGGAAAAAATAAAAATAACAAAGAGCTAAGGTATTAAATAATTCAAACAGGTAAATTCAATATTCTGTTAGCTTGTTTTTTTCATTTATTTTTCCATGTTTTTTGAAACTATTTTTGCGTGCAGCCTCAACAGGAATAAATATCAGAAAGACAATTAAAATTTTTGAAGCATTGTTTGTTTGACAAGAAATATTATGTTGCTCTGGTAATATAAATTGAACAGATAAACAAACTAATAATAAATTGAAAAAATATTTTCATTTGTATTTTTATATTTGAAACATAAAGATGGCCTAAAAACTGTTGTACGTCTGTAACAAAATTGTCATTTTTTCAAAAATATTTCTTTACCTAATTGCTGGATGTTGTTGATTGTTTCTAAACTTCTGGATTTTATTTCAGTTAACAATGAAACAATACAATACAACAATACAATATAAAGTTTTGAAGAAAACATTTTTACTTTACTTTTAAATGCTGTAACAGACGTACAATTTTTTTGTGCGTCTGTAACATTTATAAAGCTGTAACTAGAAGTATTCATCACAGAAAGGCCTTGGCACTAATTAGTTAGTTGTTTTGTTGTCATGGCAATTAGCAAGGTTTTGGCCTAAATTTTTGGAGAATGTTATTCAGAAGGCCTAACCAATTTAAAAAAAGAACAAGATAGCTGAGACAGTTAAAATCAAGAAACATAGAGAAGTTATGGCAAAAACGGCAGTTGAAAGAGTAAGAGAACACAGAAAACGATTAAAAGAACTTAATGTAGATAAATGGAAACAAGAAAAAGAAAAGGATAGGAAAAGAAAGGCCAACAAATGAGTAGCGTTGAAGGCAAATATTCCTGAAAGGTATCAAGAGCTGAAAAATCAAGAATAAAAAAGAATAAGAAAATATCAAGCAAAGCTAAAAATGCTTGCAACAGCACACGTTGCAGAAGAACAACCAGCTCTTTTTGCGAACCATCAGTCTTTTAAAGCAGTAAAAAAGGTGAAAAGCAAATTGCCAGAGTACCAAGAAAACGAAAAGCTGTGTTTGCAAAACTTGCTGAAGATGCTGGCATTTCTTTCACAGAAAGCCCTCCAACCAAAGCCAAAAAACCAGGGCCAAAAGAAAACAAAGAGATTGATGCTGCTGCAATTGCTTTTTACAGCAATGATGACATCAGTTGGCAAGCCCCTGGAAGAAAGAACAGAGTTATATACAGATCCAGAGATGCAAATGGAAAAAAACACAAGGAATATGTGCAATGCAGATACATGCTAATGAGTCTTGGTGAGGCACATCAATTGGCTGTTACCACTGGGCTGATGATAAGCAGATCAAAGTTTTGCTTCCTCAGGCCCAAGCACATTAAACTAATGAAAGACAGACCTCACAATGTATGCGTTTGTGTTACACATGAAAACATGAGTATTACTTTGTAGGCGTTGAAGCCCCATATCAATGTTCCAAGCTGCCAAACAAAGTTTACAATGGAGCTTGTTTGTGAGCCAACTTCAAAGATCTGTATGAGTCTAAAATGTGATGATTGCAGCAAAAACATTGAATCGTTCAAGCCAAATGGAGAATCTGCTGATCTACTAGTCAAATATTCACAGTGGCAAGGAGCCTCAAGCGAGTTAAGTAAGATTTCTGTTTCAGAGACAGTTGAGTCGGCATTCAGCAAGCTTAAAAGGCAACTTCCAGCATACTTGATACATGTTTATATCAAGCGACAGCAGAAAACGTTTTTCGAAAAAAAAGAAAAGTAATGTTGATGGAAAATCGTGTGTCTTGCATGTTGACTTTTTGGAGGATCAAGTTTGGACATTCATCACCACATGGTTGGAGGATTTTACTGGAAGGCACCTGGATATTGAAACCATAGATATTTTTTCAGATTGCACAAGTACACAGTTTAAGCAAAAATATCTTTTCTCCAATCTTTCCAAATGGGAGTCTACATTTGAAATAAAAGTCAACTGGCATTTTTTTGCAACCCGGCATGGCAAGGGCGTGATTGATGGCATTGGCAGAACGGTAAAGCATTCAGTTTCGCGTGCTGTTTGCAGTGGTAATGTTAGAGCATCTAAACCATATGACTTTTACCAGCTTGCTGTAGAAAGAAACCCTAATGTGAAGTTTCACTTTGTCTCAGCGGAGACAGTCCAATTGAGAGCAAAGGAAATTCAGCCATATTAGGATCAAGTTTTAAGGATCATTAGAAGACGATCTGTTCACACAGTATCTTGCAGAGGTGATTCAACTGTATTGGTTGCTGAAGTTTCTACTGCAAAAAGAGTTTCAAGCCCATGTATTCCTGGATGTTTGAGACTCAGAAAGTTCTGATTATGGTTCAGTTGATGATTTTGCAGATTCCTCATCAGAATGTAAAGATGAAGAACAATCCCAGCCTGGTGAAAATTGCTCTATTACTACTGGTGATTTGATTGTCGTGCAATATGAATCCAAACGAAATTCAAGAAAAAACTACATCCCCCAGGTAATAGTAATAGAAAGCTGATCTCCATGAAGTAATAAATATGCGACAATGTGGAGAATCCAAAAAGATTGTGTTTATTCCAAAAGACAAGTGCTGGGTTGAAAGAATCAGATTAAAGATAAACTTGAAAAACCAAACTTTGATCAAAGGCAACAGTATACTTTTGAAAAAATTCCAGACACTTTCTAATGTTTTTTGACTTGATAGTTTTTTGAGTTCCATCAACCGTATTGTCCAGTTTACAAGTCAACCTGGTGTATAAGTTGAGGTACCAATTTTAAGGATTAAGGATGATGAAAATTGTACAATATAAATTTATTTAAAAGATACCCGTTGTAGAAGTCTACTTGCTATTCTTCACCCAAAATTTTGGACCTGAAAGCTAGACTTATTCACCAGAAAATACGGTAAATTTGTTACAGACCTACAATATCACCAGTTTAAATTCTGAAATAAATTAATTGCTTTTATAGAAAACATAAATTTTTCAAGAGTAGGAAATTACAAATAAACTGATGTGATATGGCACATAAAGTTTTTTCTAAATTGTTAACAATATTTCTGGAAAATGTGTGACAGATGTACATTCATGCATAAAATTCACAGTGTTCATCTGTAACATACGTCTGTAACAGGAGTTAACTGTTAACTGTTAATGTTTACTAATTTATTGCTCTATTGTAGTTTTTGTCATGTTACATGGTAATTTTCTTATTTATATATGTTTATATTGTTTCAGCAAAAAAAATATTATTATGGTTCTTTTTAGTTTCAGAAAATTTTGTTGTTAAAAATCCTGTTTCATTTGTTGACTAATTTCTGTGTATGCCTGTAACAGGTACATTTTGATAAATACAAAGAAAATCAAAATGTTTAAAATAATTTTCTTCACAAAATAGATATAATCTTATTATTAGGCATTGGCTGAGACCAAAACATAAAAATAAAATAAATAGAAAATCAAAAATAAAATCAAAATTTCATTCTGAATTGTGCGTCTGTAACTATGGAATTGCCCATATGTTGTAGTTGCAACTTTTATCACTGGAAATGAAGACATGGATTCAATATTAGAAGATATATTAGTTTTGTACACAACTGATTAGTAACAAAACAAAGTTTTCACAATATCAATGTTCTCTTCACTTGAAATCCAAGAATGTTCAGTATTGAACTTGGATTAGGAATTAGCTTATAAAACCATACAAAATAATTGACTTTGACCAATGCACACAGGCTCTTTATAAAAAACTGATATTACCAAAAATGAAGAAACTCAAGTACTGAATAATTGTCATATTTGTGATTCACAAATGTTCCTTTGAGTGAGACCATCAAAATATGTGCCGACGCTTTGTACCGAAGCGAGCTTAATAGCCCACCATTCCCAGAGGAAGTATTCATTGAACTGATGGAAACTGCAACACGTTCAGTTGAATTCAGTTTTAACAATGAAATGTACCAACAAAAGGATGGTGTCGCTATGGGTAGCCCTCTGGGACCTGCCTTGGCCAATATCTTTGTTGGCTTTCATGAAGAGCGTTTGTTCGACTACGACCAAAAGCCAGGTGTCTATTTTCGGTATGTGGATGACACATATACCATTTTCAAAACAGAGGCTGAGTGTGATATTTTTCTAAAACACCTAAATAGCCTACACCCAGCCCTCCAGTTTACGTTTGAAAAGGAAGAAAATGATTCCTTACCATTTTTAGGTGTTTTGGTCGAAAAGTCTAACACTGGATTTCTTACCAGTGTATATCGCAAGCCTACTTTTACCGGTCAGTACATACGCTGGAATTCATTTTGCCCAAAACAACGCAAAGTCAACCTTGTCAAAACATTAGTACATAGGGCACTTATGATCTGCTCGAAATCTAAACTGCACGCTGAACTGGAAAAACTCAAAACGATCTTCTTGGACAACGGCTATCCTGAAGACGTCATTTTATCTTATACTAAGGAGAAGATTGCAAGTTTTTCGGCTGTTCAAAAGTTTGGTCCGCAAAAGTGCCCAGTTTATTTAAACTACCATGGATTGGTAACACTTCCTTGCGATTCGAGAGTCAGATTAGGCAAGCCATAACCAATTGTTTCTTTGCTGTCAATCCTCGGATTGTTTACAGCACTAGGAGAGCCCTTCCATCCATTCAAAAGGATTGCGTCCCTACCAAACAAAAAAGTTCCGTCATTTATGAATTTACGTGCCAGTGTGATTCTGGCTACGTAGGGCGCACAACCCAAAGATTGGGGGATAGGATAAAACAGCATGTTCCTTCCAACATACGAAACAAAACTGCCCCTCAAAGAGAACAGCCTCCTCGATCTTGTAGGTCTAGAAACACTGTTAAAACAAGTGATTCTGCCATTGGTCAACATCTTTTAGACAACCCAGATTGTGCAAAACTCTATAATGACGACATGTTTCGGATAATTGGCAGAGCCCGGTCGTCCTTCCATCTAGCAGTTTTGGAGTCAATCTACATAAAAACGAAAAAGCCGCCATTGTGTAGACAAAAGGAGTTCGTTTTCTCTCTTGGACTCCATTGGTAATTTTTCTTCAGGCTCGCGGCACTGATTGGTCAACTATACCGGTCTTGTGCTTGCGTTTTTCTGATTGGCCTATTTCGATCCACAACTGGGTATATATTTTTCAAACGTGTTTTTTCGGAACCTTATTCTGACGTTTTATGCTCTGAGGAGTGTCAGACGAAAAAGCTTTAAGTATGTTGTAAAATGTTTGCTTTTTTCAAAGCCATTGTCATATTTGTTAGAGTCTGGTGCAAAAACAGCTGGTTTCCTGTACATTATTTGATTTTTCAACAGAAGGGTGCTTTTGAAAATTAGGCAGAAAATTGTCTCTCACAAAAAGTAGCTAAAATGTACTGGGCCAGGAATTTTGATTTGTACCTTATTTTCAAAAAATGTTTGAAATAAATTCCAAAAGTTTCTTAAACGTTTGGGTTTCCATTACAAGGTTTCTTATAAATTGCTTTCTTTTAAAAACCTGTACATGCATACAAAAAACTTGTCTGGCATTTATAACCTACATAAAAAGTTACACAAGAGGTAAAATATAACTACTGACTCCAAAGCCATAAGAAATAGTTTGAAAACAGATTGGCTAATTTTCAAAACTTGAACCAAACTCTGCTTGAAAAAGTAATTGTTGAATTTGGCATTTTACATATGCCTTTGTCTTTGAATGTAGTCTTTTAAGTTGTGGTATTAAACTTCTCGTGTAAAGGCTGTCTTCATCATCATCCTTTTCTTTATTTAGCTCTGCTAAAATTGCCTTATCTACATCATTAGCTGCATCCCTTTTCCTTCTTTTGCCAGAAATATTTGGTGCTGCAGGGCTATTAACATGATCCACTGAGCTTCTTGTTGACATAGAGCAAGCAGGGCTTTCTGTCAGTGAATCTCCATTAAATTTTTCAGAATTCTCATTGTCAGCCATGTTTGACATAAAGCCTAAGCTTAGTAGTTGGCTTCATTTTTCTTCATCTATTGTGGAAAAATTGGAGGTCGTTGGTGTTTCCACAATGCTAAATTTCTTTAAAAAGCTAATCTGGCTTATCAATTGCCAACTATTTTTCTTGGATCTCCAGATTTTGGAGCCAACAGCTTGAACTTCTTCTTATGCATGTCTTTTAAATCCCGCCATTTTGCTTTTGCAAACGATGCTTTGCATTTGCTATCTGAATCCATGCAGATTCTTATTCTTGTGGTTTCCTTGATAGTATTTTAGTGTCACAAAAGATGCATTAAACAGCTCTTTTGAAGGAATCAATCTTGAGATGACAGACAGACCCTCTTGCATTTAGCTGCATGTGTAGGGACCAATGAATGGAATCATATTTGTTAAAGATGATGGTACATCACAAGGAAGAGATTGTCGAGGATCTGCCTGACATAAAACTGAGCTGGTCAGTCTCCAGGTTGAGGACATATAAAGTAATCTAGATATTCCAAAGCGTTGGTGAGTAGCATGTTTGAGGGCTTGCAAAAAAATTTCAAAATTCTTCAATGGCAGTTCATCTAACAGTTTGCTTTGCTGCATTATTCTGATGTCTCTTCCTTGCTGCATAGCTTGATAGTCGTGGATCCAAAGTCTCTTTCTCTCTTTCTCAAGGTCAAAAAATTCTGCTCTTATCCAAAAGGGCATGGTAGAGGCAAAGGTAGAAGATACTTTGTACATATTTTCACAGGCGAATTTAGAAAGTAGGTTGCTGCTGATACCATCTGGATATGTGTGATTTCCATTGGATGAGACTGCATGTATTCCTGGAAAATTTTTTAACAAAATTGTAGCCATACTTCTGGCATCAGAGATTTTCAAATCTTTCGGACGCCTTTTGGTATGAGTATTTGTGTAGTCATCTTTAAGTAGAATTAGAAGTTCCCCATTTGTGACAGTCTCATTTATGTATTCAGAAACAGCATTGTTTGGTTTCTCCATATTTCTCCATGTTGTCTTTGTGATTTCTTAAAGACTGCAACCCCACTTTGATTGTGGATTGAAAGACCTGTTTCACCGATCCCTTTGTTAACAACCTGTGTAAAAAGAATCCTTTGAAACCAGTTTGTCTTTTGTCACCGGCCAAACATTATCTGCTTGGCCCACACAAGACTACGGTGGCCCATAAAGGCAATACAAAAGTTTGCAAACAACTACGAATGTTTTGAAACGAATACAAAAATATATAATTTTGTCAGGGAATATGTTTCCCACAACAATAAAATTAAATTTCACTACATTAAAGTAAATTCCACTACCAAAAAGTAAATTTCACTACAAAAAAGTAAATTCCACTACAAAAAAAGTAAATTCCACTACAAAAGTAAATTCAGCCTCGTTTTGAGAACTTGAGGCTGGCCTAGGCATTCCAGTCCACTTATTCCGGTCTAATATCGTGGATGAAAATCATGTCGACGAGGGTACAATTCTGTCACAACTGTACGTTTAAGATATCTGATGAGTTCAAAATCTGCCCCAGATGTGGGTCGAAGCTGTAACGAACTTTCAAGAACGAGCCCTCTTTGCTTTCTGCCAAAGAGCAAAGCGGCAAAGATGACAGCTGTCGAATCTCTTTGCCAGGATTCGCAGTATTCAAAAGAAAAAAACAGGAAAAGCGAAGCTCCTTTTCAGTGAGAGGACTTGGCAAAAGGAAAAAGGTGGAGGAGAAGCCCGTTGTGATAAACGTTGGGGTCATGAAGAGTAAACATGGAGAGATTAAGCGTGGTGAAAATTTACCTGTGAAGCTGTTACCTTCCGCGCAAGTAGAAGAGATACTCAGAGTAGCAAGGCAGAAACATTGTGCCTTTAATAAGCGATTCAACGACAGAGGAACATACAAACTTGCGTATAAAGATGGTTCTGAAGTAGTAAATGTCCCTGGAACTGAAGAACCATTTTCACTCAAGTGGTTTGAAGAAGAATCTGGCTTCAATTATGCAAGGATTGCACTTTACTTGCAACCAACAAGGCTCACTTTCAGCGAAGTTCTTGGTGAACTTGCACATGATAATGAAAGTGAGAGTGAGGAAGATAACTTGCTATTGGCACCAATAGATCCTCTCTCTCCATTAAGCCATAAAGAAGACTTCACAGTTGAAATTAGCCAGAACCCTTCTGCAGAAATTGTGGCCCTTGCCCCAGGCATTGAAAGTTCTAAAATAGTTCAACACGAGGAGGAAGCTGTAAATGAGCAGATGTCGCCCATACCTGGAACTAGTTATTCTAATCTCTCACCAGATGATGGACAGGTTGAGTGCCCAACATGCTTTGTGAAGTTTCCTGTTGCCGAAGTAAGCCAACATGCTGATGAATGTGCTGATGAGTACTGGTCAAGATCAGACTCTGACATCATTGGCCACATCCCCAAAAAGGTATGTGGTGATGAACAAGCAGAAGCTGACATACCATCACTGAGAACTGAGATCAAAAATATAAAAGAAAGTAATCTTGACAAAACCAAAATGCTTGTGACCGTCAGACGAAGCAGCATTTGGAATGATTTTAAGCGTGCCAGAGAAAGATACTACAGATCTGATTCTGCTTTCAAAGTGACTTTTTCTGGAGAACCAGCTATTGATACTGGTGGGCCAAAAAGAGGGTTTTTTGCTGGTGAGCCTTTTTGTTTACCTGATTCTTGAGAAGTGTTACTAACTAGAGATGACACAGAATTCAAATTAATATCAAAGTATTTCCATATCACTTCTATTTACTTTTTGCCTTCACAGAGATGTTAGAGTATGTAAAGACAAGGCTATTCGAGAATGGCTTGCCATCAACATCCACTATGAGTCTGATTAAGGAAGATTTTAATCTCGCAGCAGAAATAATGGCAACGTCTATACTGCAAGATGGACAGGCACCAAACTTCCTTTCCCCAACTACATACAAATATCTAACTGGTGATCTACTAAACATAACTCATATTAAATCATCAAAACATCGGGCACTTTGTGAAAATGTAAGTTTGTCTAAAGCTTTTTCTGGTTTTAACTGTAGCACAGTTAAGTTTGTTCATCTTGACAGCACTTGAGCTGTTTGACCTTTGGTAGAATCTCCACTTGCACATTTGTAAAGAATTGAAATTGATGTTAACACATTGTGGAATCCTCGTCTTAATCTAGCATTTTTTTATGTAAGCTGATGGCAGGTGATAAAGACCTTAGCAAAGTCCTGGAGGATGATGATGCAAATGAAGTCCTTGAAGAGATTGGATACGTAGTTGTAGCATCAAGAGAAAATGTAGTATCAGTTCAGAAAATTATAAGGTTTGAATCTACTCCACGACATATCATGTTAGTTGTCTGGCATTAATTTATCTCCTCCTTGTATTAATATTATTTTTTTTTGATAGGTCCATATTTCATCTAGCTATAAATCTTTGTTTGTTATTGTGGCATTTTAATCGGGACAAAAATCCACCATGTGATGATAGACATTTAACTTACCTAATGATACATAAGTAAATTTTTATTGATAAGTGTAAGAAATTGGATGGAGCTTTATAATGGTGTAAGAAATTAGATAGAGCTTTATAATGTTGCTTGACTAATTACTTTATTATGGCAGGTCAATTTGTGTCCAGCAGCAGGTTGGTGGTATCCTGCCACAACTAGTGCAATTAAAGGAAGGTTTGTCAACCTGTAAACTCATTGACCACATCAAACTTCATCCAAAATTGTGGGAATCAGTATTTTTGCATGGCATCAAGAGTGATGTTTCTGCAAGCATGCTTTTGGAACAGTTGGAGCCAAATTATAATGAAAGGCAATTGAAAAGGAACATTGAGACTGATGTTTTCTTTCATTTCTGTGAATTTGTCCATTCTCTCCAATGTGGTGGTAAGCTCGAGTCTGTATGTTTTGATAATAGCTTTAAGTAGAGTGGATTCAATATTGCTAAAACTACTTTGATTCATTTGCACTAGGCCAGTGAGCAAGTAAAGCTGACAAAAGTACTGCAGTGCATACCAGTGTTAAATTTCAAACATAGGATGACTCACATGAAGAGTACCATCTTATTCACATGAATAGTACCATGTTATTCCTTTACAGCTTTTGCAGACTTAAGTGTAGCTAAATTGTTACAGTGGATTACTGGTTCATCTTCAATTCCCCCACTTGGATTTCCAAAAAAGATCAGATGTGGCTTTCTACATGGATGTTTTCCAGAATGTGCCTGTCGACCTATAACATCAACCTGTGATTTGATAATAACATTGCCTGTTCATGCAAAAAATGAAGAGAAAATGAACATGGCAATGTTCTCTGCCCTTACAGAAAGCAAAGGATTTGATCGTATTTAAATCCTTAAGATGTTTGGTATGGACAGTTAGTGACTGAACAGTATAAAAACTTTCACATTTTCATGTAATTTTTGTTAATTATGGCACATAAAGCATCACCATTCATGTCCATGTTTTCACCTCAATTTTTGCTACTATAAATAATACTTGTGCAAATTCAATAAAAATTGATATTTAAAGATTTTACATGCTACAAACACTCTGCTACAAGCAGTTTTGCATTTAACAGTATGGCTGTGTTTTTTCAAAACAAGTTAATGCATTTTAGATAATACTGTGGAAATACTATCCACAAATGAGTAAATAAGGATTTATCTAAAGACGTTTTTTAAATTACAGATTACTTGATTCATAAAACAATTCTATAGTTAGGGATGGGGAGGGGTGTTTATGGTTTTGGTGATGGAGGGTTTATGGTTTTCATGGAGGGTGACACTATGAAAAGGGAAGGGTGGTTTCTAGCTTTGGTGATGTAACTATGATAAAAGAGACCTACTGCAGACCTTTCTTAGATCTTTATTTACAAAAGCTGAAACTTATGATGTTAATTACTAAATGGAATGTTTGATACATAGTAGCAGGCTCATCTCTGGCAGAATATGAAGGATCAGGAAAAACTTTCTTTGAAATCTCCATCAAAACTGCTTTTTGGACACTTCGAGACAGCTACTGTCAAGATTCTATCATAATTTTTGTTGTTCATACCTACTTTGCTTTTGTGCTAAAACTGTTACAGTAACAAAATTGTAAACAATCTAAGACTTTTTAAAAGACACATGATATTACCCACAAGTTGCAAATCAAAATTGTCATAGTAAATAAAGTCAGAAAGACCAATGGAAAACAATGAGCTAAGTCATAATGCATATTTTTTTTTGAATTTTTACAGTCAGGAGTTAAAATTTGCTGATTTATTATCATGTTGAGTGAGTATTTCTAAGGCTGGGTGAAAAAGTTTTCATGAGAGCCAATAGAAGAAGTTTAAATTCCTGGCATTATTGGGCATTTAGGCCTGATGTATGTTCAGAGGCTTGTATGTTGGCCATCTTTCTGTATCAGTTATTCTTCACGTACAGCTACTTTTTTACATCAGGCAGTTAGTGGTAATGTTTTCCAACCTTCAAGGAATACATTTTTGTATGGGCTCGGGTCGACTAGATATCTTGGTGTTAAACTCTGGAATGATATTCCAACATACATTAAAATTTCAGCATCCTTAAATATTTTCAAATCAAAACTGAAAGAATTTCTCATAAATGGTTATATTCTACATCAATATTGAGGTAATCCCTAAGGATCTGCTCAGTCTCTAAGTCCTTGTTTATTCCAATGTTTTGGGGAGGCTTTCTGGTTTCTCTTTTGATTTAAAGAAAAATTTCACTTTTTTAGTTTTAGATGGGGGGCTCTCTCTCGAATAGAGCTCCTCCTTAGACAAATATATTTAAATACATAATGTCTTGTAATGTTCTATATTTAATTTCTATGTTGTAATGTTATGTCAATAAATTTTATTCTGTATTGTAATGTATTTAGGTATATTTGTCAATGAAATTGAATTGAATTTTTACAACCAGTTATGATGATCCTATAACTACCAACTCTTTAAATAATTCTTCTGCTTCTCTCCAGTTGTTTGGCATTTGAAATGAGCTGTTTTCGATAATGTATTCAAAATAAACTTGGTAGTCATTTTCTTCTTCATTATATTGTAACAAATTGTCTGCTACTAATTTGATTTCATCATTTGAAATCGTTTTTAATAATCCATCTTCTCCACCATTGTTTTCAGGTAAGTAACATAATTCATCTGGTATCCCAGGAACTGTGCTATGACCTGAATTACGGATCCTATGGCTGTTCCAGTGATCTTTAACATGATCTAGATCAACTTGAATCAAAGCTGAGAAGCAAAACCATAAAGCTTCCTCTTCCAAAGTATTCCCTGGATGAAAAATTTCCTGCTCAATTAGATCTTTAAAATAATTGATCCACCATGTGGATCTACTCCTGCGATAATAAGACCACCACCCCTCAATTCTCTGATTGGCTGGTGACTTCCCATAGATATGAGCATCTGCACTTCCATGAAAATGACATTGCATGGCACAAATTATGCCATTTTCAGTTCCACAGTCACTTCTTACCCTTACTGGACAGCCACCATACTTTTGCACACAGTCAAGGAAAAATCCTCCGGGAATTTCTGGTTTATTGTTGGAACGATCAACTTTCAACCACATTATCTTTCGAATCCAACCATCAATGCAGCCATGAATTGGAAATCCAAATGGCTTAATTTTGTCATATCCGTCCAGGTGCCAAACATAGTTCGGTCCTGGGGTTCTGTATTTCCTTCTCCGTAAGCGTTTTCTTTGACGTAAGTCAGAACCTTCTGGATCTAGTTCCTTGACGACATCTTGAACAATCTGACATGGAACTTGCATATCTTCCATTCTCAGTGTGTGCCAAGTCGAGCGATAACCCCCTATGCATCCTGGGCCATCTAGTTCCTGTGCTATGCGGTTGCGGATATCATTTGAATCATATTCTGCAAGACACAGGGAGAGTCCAAAAGCAGATAAACGATACCTTACTGTTCTCTCGCACATCTTTATTCCGTGCCTCTTGTCAAGCATACGGATAATGCTATTGTACTGAAACCCTTTAAAAAAATAGTGATTAATGATTGACTCTTCATAAGAAGCCAATAATGTACCACAACTATGAATCAGATGCTTCTTCAATCGAACAAACATGGCAAAACTTCGCAGGATCATCAATTTTGAGCTATCGTCTGTCAAAACAGGGGCTGGCTTCTCAAAACGAGGCTGAATTTACTTTTGTAGTGGAATTTACTTTTTTGCAGTGGAACTTTCTTTTTTGTAGTGGAATTTATTTTTCGTAGTGGAATTTACTTTTTGGTAGTGGAGTTTAATTTTTCGTTTTGGGATACATATTCTCTGATAATATAATGTATTTTTGTATTCGTTTCAAAACATCCGTAGTTGTTTGCAAACTTTTGTATTGCCTTTATGGGCCACCGTACAAGACACTGCATTCAAAATGGCATCAAAGATTTTTTTTGCTCCTGCCTGATTGCAAAGTTCCTTCTTTTTTAATGGATTGAAAGATGGTTGCTGATCATCACTGCTGTACAAGGGCCAAAAATGTTCTCTGCAAAGCCTTACTTCTTTCTTGCAAATCTATTCTACTTGTAACAGTTTCTCGAAATTTATCAACAATTGACATGTCTATGTACATCAGCCTGTTTGCTACCTCTAACTTTTCATTTTTCTATTTGCCTGATTTTTTTAAATTTTTTTAGGATATGACCTGTGAACATTTCGGAAAATTGGCACATTTGAGCTGGAATGACCCTTCTTCGTCTTGGAAATGCCACAAATAATCTGCACCAATTAATACTGAGATCTCTAAGCAACAATTCTTTGGCCCCACATCTGAGAAGCATGAATCTTGCAAATGATTGTACACCTTCTTGACCAGCTCTAGTTGCTAAATCGTTGCCTCTGAAATTAAACTCACAACAAATTGACACAATCTGTCCACCATTCAATGAACTCAAATCTTACTTAACATATCATTAGAAGTAACAGTTACAACCTTATCACCAAATCTTGTAATATATATCAATTCCTTGCTTGAAGGAATAATACCTGCCTTAGAAACAGCATCGGAGGTGACCAATTATTTATGATTCCCCCTGTAAAACATAACATAGAACAGTCTGAAGTGCAATGTTCCCTCCACATTCTACACTCTCTACATAAGCTGTCATTGTAAACTTAGGCAGCACAGATTGGAAACTATTGCTAGGCAAAAATTCCTTAACTACTGGAGAAGGAAAACTAGGTGAAACCAACTTAGGCCTATCGTAAAGAGATCAATGGGGCCTACCCTTGCAATATAACCATAAATTTTTAATCCTACACAGATAAACACGCTTTCTTTTATCTAAACATAGGAAACATCTTCCAAATCGGTTTACAATGTTGTTTCGTTTATTGATATTTGTTATGATATTACAAATGTTTCCTCTTGTTCTTTCAAACAGAATGAACGGTGTTTACTTCTTACACTCATCTGCAAAGAACTGACAAACTTCTGCTGTTTCAACATTGGCAGTATGTCCCTCTTTCAAGTCCAAGCTCCACTGTTGTCACTGTTCGGCTTCCCTACCAGCGATGCATATGATTGGCTGATATCTAGCCCTTTCCGCAATGCACAAAGAAAATATTTCAATATTTCGTCAATATTCAATATATAGTCAATATTCCGGGCAGTAAGCTGCTATCACCAGACTTGTTCTATTACTTTCTGGCAATTTCACCAACAAGGATGGCACAACAAGGCATGAATAGCTCCCATCATCTACCCCTATTGCTTGAAGCCCACTTTGTTTTCCTGCGACCCCTATTGCTCGAAGCCCACTAGTGGGCATTTTATTTTTTGGCAAAGTTGCTGTCAAGTTTACACTTACCTGTTATCCAATGTTCTCATGGACGTTCTGTCCCTGCCAAATCTAGCAAAATATTTACTATTTGCACCAGGGCTCTTTGAATTTACTGCTTAAAATCTTCCGAATCAGAAACTTTTTTTCTACAATCTCCATCCTCTTCATCACAAGCAAGGCCCAAGAATTCCTCATCAAATCTATCAACCCTCTTCTGTTTGTCTCTCAGCTGATACTGCAAAAGTTTCAAATTGGACTTATCTTGCAACGTGTCGACTTGATTAACAAGTGTTAAAGCATACTCACAATGAGCTTCTCGAACAGTTTGTTTCTTTCTTATGTTTTCCTCCATTCCCTATCTCCTTGGCTGTACCTTTCATAATTTATCTTGCTTGGTGGACCGCCAAGTACAATATAAATTCTGGTTCCATGGTACAGATTCCAACTTTAAAGGAGATGACTTCCTTCCAAGTATTGAAACATTTCATCAATCAAAACAGTTAACGTATCTATGGTTATTGATTCATTCTGGGTAAATTGAAGTTCATTAAATATTATATAATCACACATTCGGCATAAACTTAAGCCAAAAACTGTCACTCCCAGAACCAATCTCTCCTGAGTTGTGTTTTGCAATCGACTTGCAAGAGACAACCATATCTATAGCATAGCAGAATTGGTTAGGCTTTGACACAGGACAAGGCAGAGCAAATGCAATTAAGGAAACTATCAAAAGAAGCTATGGGTAAAAATGCCAGTCATAAGCAGCATTTGGACTCTTGTTGTTAATATGTAAAAGAACATTCTTCCCAATACTGTTATTGTTGATACTAAAATTTAACAGAGACGTCCCACATTGTGAAATTTTGGGTAACTTTTCAACCTCCTATTTAAATTCAAACCCCCAAATTTATTAGTAAGACATTGGAGAGAGTCAATGTTTCACACGAGTTACAAGCTTCCAAACTATACAATAATGTAACCATTTTTTTCTAATGCACCTTGAAAGTAAAGTAGTAAATTGATAAAAATAGAAGTAACATAGTGTGAGTGAAGTACTGTAAATATTTTGCAGTTGGTAACATATTTTTCATCAGAACCCCCATTTTATTTACTAACCTCCAATTTTGATGCATGGCCTATGTTTCCCTTGGGATCATTTTGTAATAATCACCCCCCTCCACTTCCGGAAACTAAGGAAAGTGTCGCACCCCCTTTTAAATGTTTCAATTCACGAAGCAAAGAACCATGTTTATTTTAACAGATTTATCAATTTTCTGACATGCTTTTTGTTTAACCCTATTGGAGGGAATGGTCTATTGTTTATTCTCACATTAAGAAAATGAAAAATCCATACTTCGAAAATGACAGAATAATTGCCTAAAGATTAAAGTAGGTGTCTGTTCCTGAACATTGATTTTGAAGATTATTTTAAGACTGCCCTCTGGCATTATTAGCTTGAAATGGTCTGGATCCAAGTTTCTTTGCCAGGCCTGTTCCCGAAATTTGTGTCATATCTAAAAGTCGGTTTTATATATGACACAATAGCCCCACTTGGCCAAAGACTGCATTTTGTGCATGAAGAAAATACTTCATTGCCTACTTTTAAAGAGTTAAAATCTATTCGATTTTATCTAAAAAGAATTTAACAAAGAAAGATTGCAGGAACCAAATATGTTGCGGTAAAAAGGGTTACATTCAGTTGAGGAGGGACAAATCGAAGGGGTTTATTGCAATCTGTGTTTCTCCTTTGCATCCAATAAACCAGTTTCCACAAGCGGTTTCACAAAATATTATGTCTCTTGATATTGGTTGATCATTATGCTTCAAAGTCACACATTGGCATGCAAGGATCGCCTATAGGCACATCCTAATGAATCTATTCATACATTAGAGGATAAGACAGTCAATTATGATAACTACGCTCCACTGAGTAGCCATTTGGGAAAGGCAAAGAGAGAAGGTAGTAGGAGGCACGAAAACTTGGCCAAAATGGGTAAGACAATATCCAATGGATGTGGAAACCTTGTCACCATTCTATCTAAACGTACTGTGAATCTGATTTTGTATTGTACACCCATGCAGATTCGCTCAAAAATAGCAGATGAGATTGAGAGCAAAAAAGTCACTTTGATTGTGAGAATTCACAAGGAACATATCAAAGAAAGATTCTTAGCAGTGCTTAAACAACTGAATCTGAGAAGAAGGACTGTTTGAATTAGTAGAGCTGACCATTCAAACCCATGGTCTACAAATGAGAAAAGTCATAGGTGAGTCATTTGAATGGAGCAGCATTTGGCAGGGGTGAGAACAAAGGTGTCCAGAAATTTGATAAAAATATCTCCCAAACTCTCTCTTCATTGGTGTTATGCACACAAACTCAACCTAGCAGCAACTAACATCATGGATGTATTGTATGTGTATAAAGCCTTGGTAGACTCCTCCAAAGCACTGCCACATTAAATTATAGAATATGAACCGTTCTATAATCTGCACCATGTTCTTGAAGCTTGAACATATGGAAACTGACTAGGTCTTATATTTTAAGTATAGATGGCTTTTCATTCTCAAGACTATCTTCGATATACGAAAACAGCTCAGCAAAGGCAAGCTCTTCTATATCAATTGAGGCATTGTTGTGGCCGCCAGATTTCCTAGATTTCTTTTTTAACGGTCCTGCCTGTCATGTAAGGCAAGCAAACAATTTGCATGGTACTTTGCCACGATGGCAATCAAATCTCTTGCTGCCAGCTTAGCAATGATTTTCCTATCATTTAATAGAATGGCACTCTTCCTTACATTCTTATTGATCTCAATATTAGAGGCAGTAAGTGTATGTTCCGAGGCTCATCTTGGTTCTCACAGAAAAAGCAATGATGATCTGGGTTTAAAGCTGCCTGAATAGATTGTCTTGTTTTGACGAGACTAGAACAGAGCTCTTCTTGAAAACATCTTTTTGAATTTCCACATCTTAAATTTCAAAAGTCTTTCTTTTTTCAAGCGTGCCTTGTTGTTAGTTATACTTTGTTGGAATTTCATGCTTTCTGTGTAATGCGTTCTCAGAAATTGATTTCTGGCAAATAATGCAGCGTCCCCAGGGCATAGTTGATCGAAAATCCTTTTTTGAAAGAAAGATATTTATCTTTAAAAGGGTGGTTTTTGCTAAATTTGAGATGCCTTTTAATGCTCGAATTAACGGTCAATTTTATGCTCAAAAGTACTTCTTACCTGAAGCAGCTGCCCAAGGATAGGTTTTGATTTACAAAAGAAACAAGTTGACATCATTTTCTTGTTCGCACCAAATTTGACACGTCAGTCTTGTTTCAATACAGACATGCGCAGCTCTCGGATCTCGAAACAATACCGATTTGCACTATATCAGATAAATCTTCGAAGAAATTGTGCTGCAATCAATTGTCAGAATAATAATTTGGCTCACCCAGAGCTGAATTTCTTCAGGTTTCCGTCCGATCCTTCTCAGTTAGTAAGCAGCATACTCCTCCTTTCCTATGTTTATTAACCTGCTTATTTCTTGTATATCGATTTTTTAAAATAATTTTAAGCGAATTTCCCTTTATTGTGTCGTGATTTGTACTTTCTAAAATAAAGAGGAATTTGTTAAACTTTATTCAGTTGCAGAGAATGGCTTTAGAATTGTCGGCGAGCTGATTTAATGAAGAAAACTCCTGAGTACTTTAGTTAAAACTGCTCGATTTGTTCCATTCATTTTGAGCCAGATCTCCTCCCCAAATTTACAAATCAGCAGAAAAGACTACCAAGACACGCAAAACCAACCCTATTCGATGTACCAAACCCACCACCACTTCTCACTACCATGCAGAAAAGAACAGTATGATCGGATCCAGTTGACTGTGAGTATTACAATTTCTCATTTTGATCTAGTTATTACAATTCAATTGGTGGCTTGTTCCCAAATAGGGACACACTGAGTTCACTTTCCTAAGTTTCAGTTTTTTTGGAGACTTTAAAGTTAATTGCTGTTAATATTATTGAAAAATTACAGTGACACCCCCTTGAAAAAATTACCTTGCAAAAGCGAGGAACCTTTTTGCCATCTGGGGTGGGGGGGTGCTTAGTCAACAAATTTTAAAACTTGTCTGCAAATAAAGGATGATTCACCCACCTTGTCCACAAATCGGACCTTGAAACCCCCCTGGAGCAAAAAAGCTAGTGACAGCCAAACTGATGCCCATTGGGTTAGTATCTACCACAAAGAATCATGTGGTATCATAATAATTATGACTTTTGTAAAATTCTTTGGAACATAAATAGAAAGAAACATTGACTTATAATGTTAATATACAGACAGGTTACCACCTTAAAAATTAGATTTGTTGAAGGCTAGATCTGGAATGAAATACTGAAGTTGTTTTGATAAATAAAAACATTGTTTGAAAATATAGCTAATTAATGACTTTCCCTTGGGACTACAGACTCGGTAAGAAAGGAAGTCGGGTCTCAGCAGGTCCTGAAGGTGATTCATCTATTCCAGGTATGCTTCATTTTCTGAGTATTTGTTCTTTTTAAAATTGTAAACTAAAGCTTTGTATGGAAACCATCCAGTTTGTTATTGATTGTTTCCAATTTGTTTCCTAGTTGATGAGAAGAAGATTCAAGAAGAAAATTCATGTCAAACATCTGCTGACCATTCTTTGTACACACCAAGAAAGACAACCTAAGGAAATTGCTACAAAGAAAGAGGCGAAAGATCTTTGTATTGAATAATTCTATTCAAAACAGTTCTACAACACCAAAGAAAATGACTAAGCTTTCAAAGTTAATAAGGCATTTCAACTATTGGAAGGGGCAATCTCCCCTAACTTATTAGATTTTATTAAAAAACAGTTGACTCTCTTTTTGAAAAAAAAGAAAGGGAGACGATATGATGAAGCTTTCAAAGCCTGGGCTTCAACATTGTAACACCTCAGTGGTAAGGCATACAAATTCTTTGCTAAGCTTTTTAATTTACCTTCAAAATCATCATTAACAAAACTTTTCTCTAGATTTGCTTCAGATGTTGGCTTTTCAGAAAATATCATTATATGTTCTCAGACAACGTGTTGAAGTTATATCTGACAATACTAGAATTTTCACTCTGGTCATGGATGAAATGTCATTGAAGTTCCATCACTTTAATAATGGAGCTCGGGACTCTATTATTGGGTTTGAGACTCTTGGTGATGGTAAGACATCAAGTCTTGTTGCTAATTGCTCTTTAGTACTTATGGCCCGTGGTGTTCTTGAAAACTGGAAGCAGCCTGTGGCATACTACTTTGTGAATGAGGCTTGTAGCAGTGCCAAATTAGAGATTATGGTAGATGAGGCACTTGTGCGGTTAGAGTCAACTGGTTTAAACGTTGTTGGTGTGGTAAGTGATCAGGGATCCAACTTTTCAAGTTTCTTTGACGCTATGGGAGTCACAGTAGATGGACCATATTTTGAAATGCATGGCAAACAGTAGTTTACCATTTTTGATCAACCACATTTGTTAAAGTCAAAAAGGAACAGTTTATTGAAGTACAATTTTACTTTTGATGGAAAAACTGCTTCTTGGTCAGATTTTAAATCCTTCTATGAAAAAGAAAAGAAGCTTGAATGCAAAATTGCACAATCTGCAAAAATGAAAGTATAGCTAGCAGCACAAGTATTCAGCAATTCAGTTTCTGCTGGGATATCTACAAATGTTGCACTTCAAGGATTGCCATCTACAGTTTTGGGTACTGCAGAGGTTCTTTCTAAATTTGATTCAATCTTTGGTTGTTGCAACTCATTAAGGTGGTCCTCGACCCTAGATTTCATCATCAAAAAATTTTTTCCAACTTTTTTGCTTTTTTCAATTTTATAATGCCTTAGGTGTTGTTCTTTCTTTGTTAAATGCCCCTGTGCACATACGGACCGAAAACGGGTCATAAATCAAGGTTTTTCAAAGAGCAGTCACAAATATTCTTCTTAGCAACGAGAAAAGCTGGTTGCTAGGGTAACTTCTCAAATCTTTTTTACCCTTTTTTGGCCACAGGTAAGACGAAATCTACCTTGGAACACGATTACAATTTTTTTATTGAGTTGAATTTGTTTTAGTGTGCTTTACATGAAGTATATTCTGTAAATTTTCACCACGGTGCACCTCGAAATACTGTTTTACGTTTGTCAGAGTTAGAATGCCTGGACGAAAGCAAAGAAGCCTTTACCGTCAAAAGAGAAAACGTGGTTTTTACGGAGTGCAAAAACAATTTGTAGAACAAGAGGCTTCCAGAAACGATAGCGCTACAGTTGATGACGACGAAGATGTGGTACTATCACAAGAACCAGGCCCATCTTCCCCCTCCACGATTCCAAAAAATTTCAAGAGTCCATCTGGGAAATTGATCAACAAATCATTAGAAAAATTGAAAAGGAATTGTCCTTTATTTGCCGAAGAACAGTCTGAGTACATAAATGAAAGAAGGAAATGTCTGGATTTGTACAGTAAAGACTCACTTGGCCTAGCTAGTGGAAGAGAACTTGCACATGGCTTCAAGGTGATGAACACTAGCAATCTGCTAACCAGTTTGAGTAAAGCAGCCGTCTGCCGTCTCTGTAAGGACCCAAAAGGAACCTTGCAGCTATGGCAAGACAATTCTAAAAGAAGAGGTCTTCATGAGGTTTTATTCTGGAAATGTAGCAATTGTGACAAAGAAACAGATTCTTTCAGCACCAGCCCTTTCGTAAACAATGATAAAATGGATGTTTCAGAAATAAACATACGTCTTACGCAGGGAGGTGTGGAAAGTGGAAATGGATTGGCAGGTTTGTCAAAAATATGTTGTGCATTAGATGTCCCTCCACCAGTTACAACAAATGCCTTCAGTGCAATCCTGAAAAAAATCACCACATCATACCAGAAGGAAGCCCAAGAGTCTCTTTGTAAAGCAGCAAAAAATTTAAAAGACCTTATGCAAATAAACACTGACATGAATGATGAAGTTGTTTCTTCATATGTCCCTGTTAGTGTGTCAGTAGATGGTACATGGCAAAAACGTTATGGCTATAGTTCTTTGCTTGGTGTTGTGTTTATTTTATCAGTTGAGACTGGTGAAGTATTGGATTATGAAGTACAGTCCAAAATTTGTTTTGAGTGTAAATTTAGAGAGAAGTGGGAAAAAGAGTCAGAAAAGTACAAGAATTGGTATTCTAATCATGAAGAGCATTGTGAAGTTAACCACAAAGGCTCCTCAGAGGCAATGGAAAAAGAGGCTGCTGTAAAAATGTTTCTAAGATCAATGGAGAAACATCAGCTTGTATATACAACTTATGTTGGTGATGGTGATTCATCATCATTTGCTGAAGTTGCAGATGCCTGTTTCAAAAAATTTGGAGATGGATACTTGGTTTTGAAAGAGGATTGTATAGGGCATATCCAAAAGCGAATGGGCTCTAATTTGCGCAATTTTAAAAACAAAAACAAAGGTAGAAAGTTAGCAGATGGTGGAACGATTGGAGGACGTGGTAGACTAACTGATGCAATAATAGACTCACTGCAAAATTATTATGGTTATGCCATTCGAAATCACACTAATAATATTGAGGGGATGAAAAAAGCAATTTGGGCAATATTTTATCATTGCATTCAAGGTGAAAATGAGCCGGATGAGGTTCAACATCAGTTTTGTCCTGAAGGAGAGAATTCATGGTGTAGGTTCCAGAGAGACAGAGCTTCCCATACAGCAACCTATGATCAGAGAAAGTGCTTGCCATCAGTTTTCAGGAAGGAGTTAAAACCTATATTTGAAAGGCTATCTGGTGATGAACTCCTGAGCAGATGTCAAAAAGGTCTCACACAGAATCAAAATGAAGCCCTCAACAATGTCCTTTGGTCAAAATGCCCCAAACGCGTCTTCTGTGGTAAGCAGCGCTTGGAATGTTGTGTTGCGTCATCTGTTTTGCAATGGAATGCAGGAGCAGGCAGTGCTGGGAATGTGCTGAAAAGACTAGGTGTTTTGTCTTTGGGATCAAACACCATCAAAGGTTACAAATCTGCAAATGAGAAAAGGGTAAAGAAAGCGGAGGCCAAATGCAAAACAGATTATCAGAGAAGACGGCAAATTTTAAGGAAGATGAGAAAACAAAATACAAAAGCAGGAGCAGCTTATGCCTCTGGAGGTTTTTCTATCCATAAAGTGCCAGACAAAGACCTATGCAAAGTTGATGACAAGGATAACATGGATGTAGTGTTTATTGATGAAAAGAGCCTTGAAATGGTTTATGTTGAGAAATCAGCAAAAAGAAGAAAAATTCAATAACTAAAAAGACAATTCATATAACCTTATGTACAGGTACCTTTTGGAAATACTTTATTTCCTAATTATATAAGGGAATAATCTAAAACCAATTGGTCATGGACCATTAAGACCCAAATTTAACCTCTTTTGGTTAATTATTTTGAAGCATTGATGTCGAGTTTGTAAATATACGCAACCAGAACTTTAAAGCTCGTTTTCTCAAATGCGCATTTTAATACTTTAAGAAAGGATAAAAAAAGAAGCATGCAATATTATTCAATCAAATTTGGTAGGAGGAATTGTACTTATGGTGTCTTTGATATGAGTTGACAAAATTTTAATCTGTCTACTCTGTTGATAGTTATCCAAGAAAAATGGTTTTTCCAGTTTCCATAGCAACGGTTGCTATGACAATAATTTTCTCAACTCATTTCAATGCTTTCTTTATGTTTAGTAATTTGAAATAGATATTATCTTAATGTAAGCTTACACTTCTCTAAAATCGTTTCTCAAGCATTTTTTATGGTCCAGGTTTCCTGGTCTGTAAAATACACCATAACCACGTGATCATCTTATTGTTATGAAAAAATCTGCAGTAATTGCTATTGTTGTTTGTGTGAAAATTTGGTGTGATTTGAACAATAGACTTAAAAAATATTCAATGATTTTCAAAAACATAGCTAAAATCATCTTCAGGGTCGAGGACCACCTTAAGTTTCAGGGATAGTAAAATATATCGATGGCCTTTAACTGCCTTCTCTCCCCACCTGAAAGAAATGGAAGATGGCATAATATTTGTACAGTCAAAAAAGTAGTTAATGGAGCAACAGGAGAAGACCATACAAATATATTAAGGGGTTTAAAAGGCTGGTGCATTACATTGAAGGCAATTTCAAAGTTGTGGCATAAATTAATTGAAGAGCATGATGCCACCTTCCTGGTTACAAGACAGCTTAACCAAGATCCCCTTGAAAGCTTTATTGGCAGCAAGAGGGGAATTCTGACAATCCAACCTCAAACCAATTTAAAAGTGCATATCGTAAGTTGCTCCTCGCAAATCTTTTAACAGTCTCGGCTGCCAATTGTGAGCAAGATGAAAATGAACTCCTTGCACAGTTATCATATATAAGAGAGCTCCCAGAGGTTCCTGTTGTAGAAAAACTGCTTAAAATTATTTCCGTTGACTACAGCAATGAGCAACTTGAAAACAAAGTTTTCAAAGATAATGCTATGGCATATGTTGCTGGTTATTTGCTGCGCAAAACATACAGCAAGCACAAATGTTAATAGGTTCTATTCTCTCAAATAGCAATGAAAGCCAGAAGGTATTTCTGATGCTTAAGGCTTATGAGTCTAGCAGTTAGTCCAGTCGTTTTAGTAAAAAACATAGGGTGAACCCAGAACAAAATAGTATAAAGCTGAAATTTTGCCAGTTGATGTAGGAAGGTGACAGTAGTTACCAAAAAATCCCTGTGAATCCCCGCCCAGGAAATGGGGTTTTGGGTGCAAAATTCATAATCGCAGAAGCCCCAATCGACTAAAATTATGATTTTGCCAAAACGAAATATGTTGTAGCTAATCTGAAAGAGAATTTAACGCTGATTTCAAATTGCATTAGGGTAGTACCCCTGAAATATATAGTTTTTGAGCATTCATTGAAAATTATAACATTGAGCCCAACAAAGTTTGGGGAATTAACAAAAATAACAAACAAAGTCAATATCCAAAATTCTCCAATAATGTTCTTTTCTCGTCGCTCTCGTTGACTTATAATTCAAAGCTTTCTTACAAAATTAGATATAACACGTGGTAATGCAATGAAATTTTGAGACAGGGTACATATTTAAGTTTGAGAGCGTGATACAATTGCAAGTGGCAGGGTTAATTAAATGGGATGGTATTGTTAAAGGAGAACTGACACGCAAAAATAAGTTTGGCTAAAACGGTAGTTTGTGACACTGATTTCGAAACAAATGGAAAATTTCAGCCGTCTGAGTTTTTGCTACCAACCAGCGCTGCCGCTTGGGCAGACAGTCGTTCCATGGCTCAACAGTGACGATATTATGAACAAAGAACAAACTGGAAGTACAAACTGATATAGAGTTTCGATTAAAAACATTGCTATTGCTACAATCTAAATGGGATCAGGTATCGTAAAACTAGAATTTCATTTCAGATTGAGGGGTCTTTGTCCAGACTGCTTCGTCTGTATGGCCTAATTCGCTGAAATGCCTATGATGCCTTAAACGGAACTGCAAGTTATTCATTATCAATATAGCATTGTATGATTGTTTTTCCATGTTTCAAACTCATTAACTGTATCGTGATATTAAATATCAAAGGCGGGTTGAAAGTCGCACTTGTGCGGATTATATGCCATTTTCACCGGGTGTGGAGGGTTTCGGGAATTACTTTTAAGGCTGTTGAAAAATCTGGATCTACGAAATAGGCTCTTAGCTCTTAGGCTGCGTTCACATTGCACAAGCATTTACTTGCGTCATTGCGCAGTAGGTGGCAACCCATCTTTGCGAAAGATTTTCCGTTCACATTGGCAGCTTTTCAATGTGTGCATACGATCAACATTTCATTCGATTTTTATAACCCTTTCCGAAATGTATCGTCTAGGACTTGCAGAGAAACCCCATATGAATATGCATTGGAGATTAAGATATCTTTTCCCTCTCTGGAACTTTTCTAATGAGTGGCAATAAACTTAACAAAAATAATCGGTCTGGGTCACTTTCCTCTCTCTCCCTTCTTTCATTGTCTTTTGCTAGGTGATTACAATGTTTTGGATTCTTTGGATCCCATATTGCGGGCCTTTTTCAATTTCGGTGATGAGGAGCTCGAAATCCATCGCGCGTTTAACAAATCTGTCAGCTATCGTTTAGCATTTACCAGCGCTACAGCATTTACTTGCCAATTTCCGTTTGCCAGAAATTGGCCAGTATGAACACAGCAAGGGGTTAGTATTGCAGAAATCGCGACGCAAAAGTTGGCGCCAGTAAATGCTTGTGCAATGTGAACGCAGCCTAAGTCATAGAACTTGATTTCTTAGTCAAAGAAAATGCTTTTTAGTTGTCATAGGAATATCAACTGGCGCATTATCTTCTTTTGCAAACAATTTTGACTTGGGTAGGGGATGGTCTTTTTCAACACTAGGTTATTCCCTAGTATCTCAACCTCTATTGTGAATTTGAATCTGGGTTGTTTTTAATATTTAAACCTGTGTTTCTTCACCCTGGTTCGTGGAATCCAAGCAGATAACACATAACGAATTACAACCCAATTCCAAACTTGACTCCAATAATTTTCTCAATTCAAAAAGGCTATTTACAAAAGAATAATATATACAACGCAAACGTAACTCTATAATAACTTTCGTAGATTAAACTTAGTTCATAATTTGAACTCCATAACTCTCAACGTAACATAACTCTTTTTCGCAACATAACTCCTCAACTCCGCTCAACAACTCCCAAACAAAACTCCATAGAAATAAAATAACGTCACGTGACGTACGCTAATTACAACACCCTCCCCCCACAAAATAAGAAGAAAGGGTACTAACTAAACTGAAAAGATAAGGAAGTTAAGCAATGTTCAACAAGTTTTATTTACAATGATCTCTGGTACGTCTTGATCACGAACGATAGTAATTTGAGGTTCTTCGGAATCTTGTTCAGTCACTTCTGATGAACTACGAATCTCGATCGGATATAACTTTTGTATAGGACGTTTTATTGTTATATGCTTCTTTGCACTGTTACTTGTAAGTAACTCTACTGCACGAACGACACCGTCCTTTCCCGGTAGTAATTTTGTTACTTTCGCCATTCGCCAACATTGGCGTGGTAATTTACTGTCGTGTACGTATACGATATTACCAATGTTGATACCCAAAGTTGTCTGTTTTCCGCAATTATGAAACTCACGTAATGACGTGAGATATTCTCTTTTCCAAGATTTTCTAAATTTATCTATGACTGACGCTAAGTACCTGGAACGTTTACTCAGCTTCAAAACTTCTGAGCCCGTTTCTTCTTCCCCGCACGATGTTCGATCGAGAAGTCTTCGTCCCATGAAAAGATGAGCTGGTGTTAATGGGACTTCACCCAATTCATTATACACATAGGTTAATGGACGAGAATTGAGAACTCCTTCAATTTCAATAAGTTCTGTTTCTAGTTCCTCATAAGTTAATTTTGTGTTACCCAAAGATTTCTTGAGACATCTTTTGACCAGACGCACACATATTTCAAAAAAACCACCCCACCAACTGGCCAGGGGAACGTTAAACTTCCATTCAAACTGAACACGTCTGCTATGAATAAAGCTGTGAACTTTCGCATCCTTGAATGTTTTCCCGTTATCAGATACGATAAGAGAAGGTATCCCTCGGCGACCAATAAGACGCTTTAAACAACGTATAAACTATTCTCCTTCGAGATCAGGTACAAGCTCGAGATGTACCGCGCGACTATTTGCACAAGTAAATAGAGCAATATAGCATTTATTCATATTTGTATCTTTAGCATAGATGTCTTTGACGTAAAGCGGTCCGGCAAAATCGACTCCAATTTTTGAAAACGCATAAGTGTCTGAAACTCGAAACTCTGGCAGTGCCGGTGCTACTTGTGTACCGTACGCTCGACCTTCTATCTTTTTACAATGTACACACTTCGAAATTATTTTCTTCACCTTCTGTCGACCCTTAATGATCCAAAACGACGCTCGTACTTCATTTAGGGTCTCACGTAGCACGTTATGTTTGACAATTATATTAATTATATGGGATTCCCAAATAACCAAATCCGTGAAATGATGCTTACGAGGCAACAATATTGGAAATCTCGTTTCATACGGAAGATCCGCGTTTTCGATTCGTCCCTTACACCGAATTATGCCTTTATCGTCATAAAATAATCCAAGAAAGTTGCTCGATTTCTCAAAATCCGTTTCTTGAGGAATGTAACTTTGAACCTCGTTAATCCAAAGCTCACGAGCTTTCTCGATTTCATCCAGAGACAACATTTGCTTCGTTTCAATTGAGTCTTGATTCAATTTGGATTTTAAATTCTTTATGAACCTGAGAATATATGCAGTAACACGAAGGAGACGTTGTAAATTACTATACCGCTCGCACTGAATCAAATCCTGTAATTTCAATGAAGGTTTACTTTTAGTATAAACCAATAAAGCCATCAGGCTTTCTTTATTTGTCCTCTTTAATTCATTTAACTTGTTACTCATGCCTTTTTTTGCAATATTGTAACTCAACACGTTTGGCCACGTGGCCTCTGAACTCCTTAAAAATTTAGGCCCTAACCACCAAAGTTCATTTTCAACAATTTTTGTACACTTGATACCACGAGATGCAATATCACTCGGATTTTGATCGCTGGGACAGTATCTCCAACAGTTTTTTGGCGCAAGCTGGCGAATTTCATTAATGCGATTTTGTACGTACTGCTTAAATGTTTTGTTTTCTCCGAATATCCACCAGACGACAATTTGCGAGTCTGACCAACAAAATGTTTGGTCAATGTTCAATGTAGCGCTCAATGCGTCCGATGCCGTTTTCATAAGTCTGGCAAGAATTAATGCCCCCATAAGTTCCAAACGTGGAACTGATTCCGATTTCAAGGGACTTACGTGCGTTTTCGACGCAATTAAATGATATACAACTCTTAAGTAAACGCTTGCTGCGTATGCTACTGTACTTGCGTCCGAAAAACCATGCAATTGAACTGATTTTATGTCTGAAACCTCGACCTCATGCATCACGGAACGAGGTAATTCGATTTTCGAAACCGATCTTATGTCGAGAATGATGTCACGAAATTTCTGTGCAATTTTATCATGCACTGGAGAGTCCCAGTTTTCTTTTATCTTACACAACTCTTGAAAGAGGCATTTTAAAGGCAGGATTACTGGCGATATCAATCCTAATGGATCATAGAATTTGGCTGTAGTGCACAGAATTGACCTTTTTGTAACCATAGTAATCGATGTATCTCTTACAATTTTTTCAAAGTCAAGTTTCAACGAATCTGTAATTAGATTCCAACCAATTCCCAATACCTTTGTATCTGGTTGTTCGTGATTGGGATCTTCCAGCACATTAGCGTTTTCTGAAACGGGGGTGTACAAGGCCTCATGTTTTTTAATTCTTTCTTTTAATTCCTTGTTATTTGTAACCCATTTACGAATGTTAAACCCGACTTTGTGAAGAGAGTCCTTCAGCTTTCTATACGTTTCGAATGCTTCATTGTTGGTAGAGAATGAGGATTGATAATCGTCAACGTATAACGATCTCAGTGTATTGTACACAAACAATGGGTCATTTTTCCCTTCGGTCATTATATGCTTACGCAATGTGGCGTTTAAAACAAATGGAGAACTAGTCAATCCAAATACGAGGCGCGTAAAGCGTAATTTTATCAACTCAGGATTCTCACTGCTCACGTCATTTACCCATAGAAACCGTAGAAAGTCGCGTTGCTCAGGGGGAATTTCGATATTAAGAAAGGCTTTTTCAATATCGCCGGCAATTGCCACCTTATGTATTCGGAAATGTAGTAATATATCCAAAATCATTGGCGTTAATGATTGGCCTTGTATTAAACAGTCATTAAGGCTAACTTCCCCTGATCTTTTACAGCTAGCGTCATAAACTATGCGCAATTTTGTCGTGGTTCTATCTTCTTTTAATACTTCATGATGTGGAAGATATGTTACATGACCCGGTTCATAGTTTTGTTCGATATCCAAAGTCTTGTCAACTATTTCAACAACACCTTCCTTTAACTGATCGTGAATAACCTTATCGTACTCGTTTAAGATTGTTGGTTTGTTACTTAACCGTTTCAAAACTGAATGCAACCTGTTTTCGCATAACAGAAAATTGTCTGAAATAGGCTCGTGTTCGGGTTTAAACGGCAATTTTGCTTCATAACGCCGCCCATTAAACTCAATTTCATTTTCCATGTAATTATCACAGAATGCTGGTGATTCTGATTTTACGCCTATACTTTCATAGTCCCAGAATTTATGAATTTGTTCATTTACTTCACTGTCACTATTGACTACTAAACACTCCGCCTTGAGAATGTGTGACTCGGTTAAATGGGTCGAGAACCGATGATCATTTGCATAACTAGGAGGCGTATCAACAGGGCCAGAAAGTACGTAACCTAGTTTGCTTTTCATTGCAATGGGTCCATCTCCCATTTCCCCCCGTGTGACTTGACCATCGATTAAGGACCAATAATGATCTAATCCAATCAGCAATTGAATTTCCAAAGAATCATTGTTATCAGATTGGTCTGCTAATGGCAACCGACTCAAATGCTCATATTTTCCATAAGCAAACGCAATGTTTTGATTTATAATAGGTTCACACACATGATCAACACAATAAGCAGTTATAACAACCCTTTAACCATTAAAACAATGAACCACTGATTGTACTAGTTCAGCTTCTAGAATTTGGCCTTCATTTCCAAAAGTGTTAATTAAAATTGTTTCCTTGCCAATCGGTGATAAATTCAAGGCCTTTTTTACCGACTTACTCAAGTACGATCTTTGAGAGCAAGAATCAAATAACATTCTCACCTGACAAGTACCATCCTCTTTATCAGAAGGATTCGACATAGATCCTTGTGCTGTTGGCATGAGAAACTGTTTTTTGTTCATATCATCATTTACCAATAAATTTGTAGTGGCTGGTTGTTTAGGTATCATACCCTTTGATGAGGCCTTATCCTGTCTAGCAATCCCAGATTGATTTCGATTAAATCTCGAATTCCTATTGTTGCCACAAATCGAGGTATGATGTCGCCCACCGCATACTCTGCACTTGCCTGTTGTCATGCAATCTCTCGCAATGTGACTCCCCTTCATACATAGAAAGCATCTGCCTTTCTGCCGTAAAACCCTTCTTCTTGCAAATGGGTCTGTCACCGACGTGCACCGATCCCAGAAATGTAGGCCTCCGCAAAATACACACGATGGTTCCCGCTCACCTTGGTAACTTGCTCCTCCTTGGTTATAAAAAACAGAGGTCGTTGATGGTTGAATCTGATCAACTTTTCTTGTATTCCTCCTGCCCTCAGTAAACGAATTTGCAGCCCCAGCCATCGTACTGTACTCGCATCTTTCTCTTAACTGCAACTCCTTTCCAAATTCCTGCATAACTCCATCCAGATCCCATTCTTCCGATAAATTTCTTGTTAATGTTATTCTCAATTCTGGCGAAATCTTTGACATAAGAATAGGTGTTACAAATGTTCCATAACTATCGGAATTGATTCCAATACCTCTTAAACTCCGTATAACGCCTTCCGTTTTATCGTAAAGGGTCCTCAGCTGCTGAACGCTACTCGACTGTACATTCGGTAAATTTATCAAGGATTCCATATGACGTGAAATAATTATTTGTTTATTTCCAAATCGTGATCTGAGCAACTCCAAAGCTTCAGTGTAATTCGCATTAGTTACATTAATGCCGGTTAACGTATCCTTCGCAATTCCACTCAAACAATTTAGTAGATACCGAAACTTGTCCACAGGCTCCAAACTTGGATGGCTATCAACAGTTGACAAAAAGCTGTCGTAAAACGGAGTCCATTTCTCCGGATCTCCATCGAATTTCGGTAGCTCGAGACTTGGGAGTTTACGTCTACATCCTTCTCCCGTTGATGATAAACGTGACGAAGACATAGATTCTGAGTTTTTCGATCTCTCTTTCTCATCACGACTGATTATCGATTCAATTATGCAGATAACGTCTTGTACATTGCTTTGGAATTCGCCCTTTTCAACGATTTCTTTCTCTATTTCTTCTTCATCTATGATGTCTTCAATTTTTTCATCTAATGTTTCTATTATACTCAATTGCTTTTCAAACGTAATTTTTGCCGAATTTAATTTTGCGATCCATTCCTCGGTAGGATTCGTATTGTTATCCATTAGGCCATTGACAGTTTGAATAGTGTTCCGCACGTGAAGGCGATGTCCGCTTCGCGATTTCACCAACTTTCTCAGCTCCGCCATAACGTCAAAGTTCTAAATAAATGTTACTGTACAACTCTCTGAGTTCCCGGGTCACGGCACCATGTTGTGAATTTGAATCTGGGTTGTTTTTAATATTTAAACCTGTGTTTCGTCACCCTGGTTCGTGGAATCCAAGCAGATAACACATAACGAATTACAACCCAATTCGAAACTTGACTCCAATAATTTTCTCAATTCAAAAAAGCTATTTACAAAAGAATAATATATACAACGCAAACGTAACTCTATAATAACTTTCGTAGATTAAACTTAGTTCATAATTTGAACTCCATAACTCTCAACGTAACATAACTCTTTTTCGCAACATAACTCCTCAACTCCGCTCAACAACTCCCAAACAAAACTCTATAGAAATAAAATAACGTCGCGTGACGTACGCTAATTACAACAACCTCTGTTAAAATACGATAATCAAGTTTAGTGAAATTATTATTTAGTCACAATCGCAGCTCCCGTCAACCAAGGTTTTTTCTTGAATTCATATTTCTGCACCCAAAGCAGGTTGCAGGATCACTTTTACCGCTGTCTCCACTAGATTTCGTTTGTCTTTTGGCTATTGCTTCAACCCCCCCCCCCCATTCCCATGTTGCGATTTTATTTGTAATTATAAAAGTAAAAACTTTGAAGAAATGGTATGATCAGTTTTTAAACAAAGTCATCTCCTTTTTTTCATAAGCTTAGAGGTTCTTTCAATGTTTCAAAGCATGCTGGTTCGAAGATATCATGGCATAAAAATAAATTTTATGTGGATATTAGCGTCCTAGCAGACATGTAGCTAAGATTTTCTAGCTTTTTTATACTTATAAATGAAATGCCTGACAATTTTTTGTCTTTTC